>NC_066835.1:23116171-23281171 GCF_001640805.2 Lates calcarifer | reverse complement strand
CTCTTACATGTTTGAGTTCAAACAGAACCTTCCTGGTCAGTTCAATACGCTTCTTGTTGATGTACTTGATGGCTGCCAGGTTTCCCTGCAGGACACAGAACCAGGACCACGTCACTGTTAGTTATCATCATGTCTCTGAGCAGGACAGCTGCTGTGTGTCGTGTGCGTGTGGTCAGACCTTGTAGTATCCGGTCTTAGTGTAGATCTGGAGGTTTCCCTCCATCGTCATCAGGGAGCCATAGTTTGATCCTTTCTGCACAGAAACAGAAGGAACTGGTTTTAATGGCTTCATCCGTAACTCAGTGTGAAACATGAACTCTGCTGAGTGAGTGAGTGTGTGTGTGTGTGTGTGTGTGTTGTGTTGTGTTGGGTGTGTGTCGTGTTACCAGAGACATGGTGAGTCGGCTGCAGGCTCTCCTCAGGACTTTATCCAGGTTACTCATCTGAACATCGTCCCAGGAAACTCTCCACAGCTGAGCGGCCAGCTCGCTCTCCAGCTTCAACTTCCTGTTCAACAGACAGGAAGACAGGTGTGTGTGTGTGTGTGTGTGTGTGTGTGTGTGTGTGTGTGTGTGTGTGTGTGTTGAAAAGAGGTGGGGGAGGAGGGAAACAGAGAGAAAGGTGAGGGAGCTGATAAACAGGAAAGTGATGAGTGAGTTAAACAGAGAAAGAGAGACACAGGGAACTCTGGTTTTTCAGTTTCGTGATCTGATGGTTTTAAACTCAGATTAGGGTTAGGGGTTTACAGTTGGGGTTAGGGGTTAGGGTGCAGCTCAGTCTTCATCTGCAGAGGTCTGGACATGTTGTTATTCTTCCTGTCAGTGTATCAGTGAAGTCTGGAGCCCTGACTCAGTGGATCTTATTCCCTGCCTCAGACTGCAGCGTTCAGGTGGCTAACGCTACAGACGACATAAACTGAGGTTCATGATCCCCCAGATCTGCTGTGTCGTCATGATTCAACCGAGTCCTGAGCGTTGAAGGAGAGAAACCTTCATTATTACTGTGAACGGCTGCAGGTCATGAACCTTCATCATGTTCACGTGATGAGAAGAAACTGATCCCAAAGAACAAACAGAGTCAGTTTTTCTCTGCAGCTGAGTTTATTAACATTTCATCATCAGATCTCTGATGGTTACACAGCAAAATAATCAATATACCATCAATACTTCAAGAGGTGAAAATGGTTTCTAATCAGGAACTTTCACTGTTGTCACAAGTTTCTCTTCAGAGGAATGTTGCCTCTGGTTTTCAAAGTGTTGATGATTTATTGATGGAAAATGTTACAAAGTAAATCAAACACGTTTCATCCACAAAGACACCATTCAGATTCCTAAACTATCAGTTCAGTTATTTCATTTTAAGCTGATGATTTTCTTCTAAACATGGCAACATGTTTGTATCTGAGCCTCAATGTCCAACACAACAGAAGGATGGAGCTCAGAGGAGTTTAACATCAGGTTCAGTAAAGTCCTGACGTTCTCTGAGGGTGATGACTTGTTTCACTGAGTGAGGACTTTAACTTTCATCCAACTGTGTAACTGAGAGGAGGCAGACTGAAGAGATGGAGGGATGGACAGAGGAAAAGAAAACAACAGTCGGAGCCTTGTTTATCCTTCTGTTTATCTACACATCCATCCATCCACCCTTCATTCGCCTCACTGTGATCTCTCTATCATGAAAGAGAAGAGGAAAGAGGGATGAAGGAACAAATGACAGAAAAGAGAAAAATAATGAGAGAGAGAGAGAGAGAGAGAGGGAGAGAGGGAGAGAGAGAGAGAGAGAGGGAGAGAGGAGAGAGAGGAGAGAGGGAGAGAGGGAGAGAGGGAGAGAGAGGGAGAGAGAGAGAGAGAGAGGAGAGAGAGGAGAGAGAGAGAGAGAGAGAGAGAGAGAGAGAGAGAGAGAGAGAGAGAGAGAGAGAGAGAGAGAGAGAGAGAGAGAGAGAGAGAGAGAGAGAGAGAGGGAGAGAGAGAGAGAGAGAGAGAGAGAGAGAGAGAGAGAGAGAGAGAGAGAGAGAGAGAGAGAGAGAGAGGGAGAGAGGGAGAGAGAGAGAGGGAGAGAGGGAGAGAGGTGCTGTGAGAGCTCAAACCACCACAAAGTGAGTGTGTGTGATCTTCTATCTCTGTGAGGACAAACTGTCAGTCCTCACAAGTATAGAAGTACCAACATGGCTGAGTGTGAATCTCACCTGTAGATGAAGACGGTCACCGTGACAATGATGACAAAGACAAAGCATATCACTATGGCAACCATCTGATGCATCGACACTGTACCTGGAGATGAGAACAGAAACTGTTCACTGGGTCTGGTTGAGTTTGTGTGTGTGTGTGTGTGTGTGTTGGGGGGTGATGTAACAGATGTGTGTGTAGGTGTTCGTACGGGCGAGGCAGGACGGTTTGTCGTTTTTGAAGCCGCATTCTGGGATGTCCGGAGGTGGAGATCCACCTGGCCACTGGAAGCTCCGCCCACTCTGCATCACCAGCTGTTTGGTGCTGCTGTTGTACACACACACCACCTGAAAATACACACAACACAAACACAGTCACACCTGGACTGAAGCAACCTACACAGGTACAGAGGTTTCACTTGTCACCTGGCTCCAGTGATGTCCAGGTGTACCGCAGTACGCTGTGACATCACTGAAGCTTTCAGCCAGAGAAGAAGATGGCAAACTTCCTTTTCTCAGGTGTGTTACATCATGGTGATGACATCATGAGTCGAGGTGTTTTTACCTGAAACTCCCCTGAGTCGACATCTGTCATGTCCCACACAGCGAAGTCCACCTGTCTGTCCCCGAACTCATCGATCTCCACCACACCCATCACTCCTGCAAACAACACCACGACATGACAACATGACAACATGAGGACATGACACCACACTCTGAGGTGACGTTTAAAGTTCACAAGGTTTAGTTTTAACTCTCTTCTCAGCTCCACTGCTGTAACACATTGAACAGTCACCACATCAGTAAACTGTGAGTTAATCTGTGAGTTAATCTGTGAGTTAAAGTGTGAGTTAAACTGTGAGTTAATCTGTGAGTTAATCTGTGAGTTAAAGTGTGAGTTAAACTGTGAGTTAATCTGTGAGTTAATCTGTGAGTTAAAGTGTGAGTTAATCTGTGAGTTAATCTGTGAGTTAAAGTGTGAGTTAATCTGTGAGTTAATCTGTGAGTTAAAGTGTGAGTTAATCTGTGAGTTAATCTGTGAGTTAATCTGTGAGTTAAAGTGTGAGTTAATCTGTGAGTTAATCTGTGAGTTAATCTGTGAGTTAAAGTGTGAGTTAATCTGTGAGTTAAAGTGTGAGTTAAAGTGTGAGTTAAACTGTGAGTTAATCTGTGAGTTAATCTGTGAGTTAAAGTGTGAGTTAATCTGTGAGTTAATCTGTGAGTTAATCTGTGTATATTTTTGTTTTTCAGGTCAGATCTTGATGAAACGTCAGAGCACTGCAGAGTCAAATATGACAGGTGAAACCAGACACCTGCACTAACTAATTTATGATTTTAGCAGAAAGGTTTTTTTGCTGCTTTATTGTTACACTCAGTAGTGGTATGTAGACTGCTGTGAGCAGCAGAAGAGGATGCCACGGATCAGTGTTTTTCTCTCAGGTTACAATGTGACTGGAGTCTGAAACAGCTGGTGTCAGATACAAATAACCTGTAAAAAAGGTAAAAGTTTGATCCCATCACAGCTTTAAATAATCTCAGTAGAAGGAAGCAGTGTGAGTTTGTTGTGGTGTTTTTTGTCTGTGTTTGTCTTTTTCTGTGTTGAATATTATTTGTTAATGTGTGGACAGACTGAAAACTAATTTCACTTTGGGGACAGTAAGGTCTGAATCTGAGTCTGTGGCACATGGAGACCAGTGCAACACAAAATAAATCTGTAGAAAATACATTTACTATTTACAATGGTTCAAGCTGTAACAGATTACAATTCACAGGACACACACACACACACACACACACGCACACAAACATCACCTCACATTCCTTAGTGTCTCAGACTGTGTGTGTTTATATTAACACGTGTGTGTGTGTGAAGTGAATCACAGCTGACAGGAAAAATACACAGAGACTGATCCTGACTGTTTGTGTGTGTGTGTGTGTGTGTCAGTCTGTGGTCTCATTAAATCTTCAGACTCTTTGTGTTTTCTGGTTAAAGTTGAAATGTTTGATCGTTGCGTGTCAGACTTTAACTCTTCGTCCTCCGAGACTCGACATGTTTAATATTTCTGTGTGAGACATGAAGGACGAACAGGTCCAGGAGCGTTTCAGAGGGATTCAGAGAGCAGTGAACAGTTCAGTCTCTCAGAGCTCCTGCTGGAAACTTCCTGATTAATCAGTTGTGGTTCTCTGAGTCTGTGAAGCTTCACTGAGCAGAAACACAGACACACAATCAGTCAATAAAAACACACTGTTTACTTCCTGCTCGTTAGAAACTGGAACTGTTTCTGACCCTTCAACAGACCAAGGTTTTACTGATGTCCTGGTTCATTAATGTTGCTGCTGTTTGACCTCAGCTCCTCTCATTAAAGTCACAGTCACAGGTTTGACTTTCTGACAACAAATCATCTGTTTCTGGCTGCTAGCGTTAGCATTAGCAACATCAGCTTCAAGAAGAAACAACTGTAAGAATCTCAGAGCAGTGACACACCTGCCTTGAACTCAGGTCCTGGACCTCCCTACAGAGAGTTTTATGGGAGGAAATGTGTCCTCTTCATCCCTCCTCCTCTCCTCCATCACTCACTCCTGTTTCCACACCCACCCCCACCCCCCCACCTCTGACGCACATGCTCAGTGATTGATGCCCTCTGACTGTGTGTTGTTGGATAAAAGCAGGACAATCTAATAACAGCAGCAGCAGCAGCCTGTTTATCAGCTCCATCAGCTCCACCCTGTCCCTGCTTCTTCTTCTCTGGTTTTATTCTCTGTCATCAACAGGACAAACCTTTCACAGCAGCAGTATTAACAATGAATAATGATTAGAACCTGTGATGTCATCAACGTCTGACAATATCATAAAATGGGGGTGGGGGGGTCAAGAAGATCAACTGGAGGAAGAATCCATAAACTTACTAGACTGGAGACAGGGGGAAACTGTTAGCCTAGCTTAGCATAATACTATACTATACTATACCTGACTTTGTCCAATCACCGATGAACATGTCGTATTTTGTTTATGTTGTTTTTGTTTGATCAGAAACTGAAGAAAAACAACAACATGTTGTGGTTTAGTACAAACTGTGTCTGTGTTGTAACTTCCTGTTGATCCAACTGATCAAACAAACAAATATGAATAAACCATAAAAATAAACATTAACTGGTTCCATATTTCCTAATGTTTCCTGTTTCCTCTGTTTGGAAGGAAAATATAAAAATATAAACCTCAGAATGTGTTCTTGTCGTAGTTGTTGTGTTGTTGTTGTGTAGTGGGACTCAGCTGTGTGACTGATCTCATTAGTCGGTCGTCTCCAGCTGAGCACGGCTGTCAGAACGTGTCGCTTCCTGTGATGGACGGCCACTTCCTGTCCTGCCCCCTACTTCCTGCCCCCCTGTGCTGTTGATCATCTAAATCAGAGCTTTTGTCCTTTAACTGGAGCAGAGACAGAAAATATATCACAACTAAAACCTGAAATTAAATCAGAGTCAACGTCTCTGCAGAGAGTCAAACAGCAACAACAGAACCAGAGGAGGGTGGAGGACGCTGTTCCTCAGAGATGGGGGGGGGGTTGATTTATGAGGTCCTGATTAAAATGAAGACCATGTCCTGCTGCCTGGAAGTGACACCTTCAGCATTTCCTGTAACTCTGAACATTTATCTCCTGTCCTGACGTCCTCACTCCTCCTCTCTCCTCTGTTGTCCAGTCTGACCTCTGACCCCTGACCCCGTTAGCCCTTGTCCTGGTCTGGTCTGGTCTGGTGGTCCTGGTGTTTGTGGACGCTCAGTGATCTGTCTCTAACAGTCTGTCCTGGATGATGAAACGTCTGTTTGTCTTCAAACTGTTTCACAAACTAAAACAACAGAAACTTTATTTTCTTAAAATCAAAGCGTCTGATGGATGGAGACGTTTTTACAGTGGATAAACTCAGCTGACGTATTGCAGTTGTTTAAATCATCAGACTGAACAAACATCAGCTCTGAGGCCTGAGGCCTGTACTACGAAGCAATGTTACTGTCTTATCAGAGTAACTTCAGGAGTAATTTAGTGACGTCAGGTGTAACTTCCTGATTAACCTGTACTATGAGGTCTGTTGCCATGGTAATTTACGCTGCATCTCTAAACTGCTCCGAGCAGTTTATGTTCGTGGTTAACTCAGTGTTAGGGTTAGGGTTAACTCAATGTTACTTTTACCTAAGCTCCGCATTTTCCATTTTCAATTTCAGTTATTTAATTTGTATTTTTTTCTCACAGTCAAGCAGCAGAATTTAGCATCATTAGTGCTGCATATTATCGTGGGGGGGTGTTATTGTCCTGAAAGACAATATAATGTGACAGGCTGTTGTAATTGTAGACTACAGACCAAGCAGCATTAATGATGGAAATATGAATGTGAACCACTTTATAGAAGGTTTCTATTTGATCCAGGTTCAGTTTCCACTGAGGCTGAAATACTGTTAACATGAAGTTCATACTGAACATAACAGCTTTACATTCATACATATACAGCCTGAGTGTTCCAGGCAGAACATCATTAACAGGAACAGCTCATTCTCAGACATGTGACCCACGTGTTGACTGTAATCCAAGTATCTGAGAAATGATCACATATGTTCTGTGTCCTTCCATCTCATATTACAGATGAAGAATCCAGAGAACATGTGACCAGTCTCTCTGTCTTTGTTGGTTTGACATTGTGTCGTTAGAGTCTCTTTAAATTCCTCTAAACCCACTGAATTAACGTGCGCTCTTCATCTGAGAGATACGGTGCACGCCCCTTTAATCAACACGCACTAACTGATTAAGTTAACACCGACTCAACTGACCCACATCTGAACCACCGTTGTACCGTTTAACACAGATCGAGGCAGTCAGGGTTTGTCAACCCCGACTTTACCTGAGAACCTGAGTTAAACCAGAGGAGGTTCAACTCCCTTCATAGTTCAGACCTCAGGACTGAACCTGCATCATCAAACTTACCTGAACCTACAGGTGATCTCCACCTGTCAGGAGACATATTGTCCTGTATTAACCTGACAGCAGGGATCAGTAATCAGCTGATTGATCTGATCAGGCCTTCAGCTTGTACATGCTCCTCCTCAGATCAGACCCTGAACTACACTCATTAAACTGAAACACCAGGAGCTGCATGTGGACTCTGTCAAGACCAGAGACCGAGACCAGAGATCAGGTCTGAGTCTGGACCAGAGACCAGGTCTGGGTCTGGACCGGAGGACGGTGGTGAGAAACCAGCTTCTCCCTCGGCTCCACTAATCAATCACTGCTCTGTAACTGATCAACCCTGACCGACCAATCAGGAGCCTCCGTGCTCTGTGAGGTCACCGTGAGAACGAGAGGCCGGCGTTTCCTTTCACACACACACGTTCTCACGGCGGTGAACGTGTCAGCGGGGAGTTAGCGTGTTAGTGTAGCGCTGCAGTGTAAATGTGTACCAGCTGGCTGTGACACTGGGAACATGGAGACAGGACGTCTGGGACCGAGACCAGAACCCAGGGTGGGAAAACCACAGAGAGCTCTGATTGGACACTCATGACAGCATTAAAGTAACTCTGCTGAGACACAGCTGCACAGAGTTAGGACCTGGTTAGGTCCTAGATCTTGAATCTATTGATTATTTCTTGATTAATTGGTCTGTGGTTCTCTGTGGTTCTGGTCTCAGTCTCTGACAGACTCAGCGCTGCATTGTGATTGGCTGAGCTCAGTGCTCCTGTGAGAAACATCCCTCTTTACCTGGGAATGTCCGGTTCCACATCCTCCTGGTCACCACGTCTTCTTTGGGCCTCTGGACTCCTCTGGGTCCTGGTCCTGGTCCTGGTCCTGGCCCTGGCCCTGGTCCTCTCTGCTCGATCAGAGTCTCGTTCAGAGCGTGAGCATAGAGCATCACTCCGTCATGGAAACCTCCAGCGATCAGATTATACTGAGACAAGGGAGAGGACATCTTTAAAACCTGACAGGTAAACAGGATGTAAACCAGAGTTTCAAAATAAAAGCTGGAGTTCGGTACCAGAGAGTCTTTGATGGTGAAGTTGAACATTTTCTTTGCGTCGTTCTTCAGCGTTTGGACAAACTGCAGATACTCTCGACTCTGAGGCTCCAGGTACGTCAGCACCTTCACACTCTGATAGACAGGAAGTAAACATAGTCAGCTGACCTCTGATGACCTCACAGTTAGAAGAAGAAGATAAACGTCTCACCCTGAAGGCGAGCCGGGCGCTGTAGTCGTCCTGGTCTCCTCTGAACCAGGGTCTGACCGGACCCCGTCCCCCCAGACCCTCAGCAAACAGGTCAATGAAGAAGAAGATGTATTCATCCAGGTCCACCCCCTCCCTCCAGAACTGGACCATCAGAGTCCGCAGGATGTCCCAGGAGCAGCACAGATACACAACTGAAGAAGAAACACAGCGTGGAGGAGGAGGAGAGGAGGGGAGGAGGAGGAGGAGGAGGAGGAGAGGAGAGGAGGGGAGGAGGAGGAGGAGGAGGAGGAGGAGGAGGAGGAGGAGGAGACGAGGGGAGGAGGAACTGTCAGTCAGGAAACTCGTTATCAGCTGATGGTGTGAACTCCGATCATCTGTGGTGTGTTCACTGACAGTCAGGAGATTTCAGACGTGATAACAGATCGTTTGATTTCAGCTCCAAGATCATTAGAAATAAATGATTGGAGGTTACAGCTGGAATAAAACACAGCACAGGCTCCATGAAGTCTCTGTTCCAGATCTGTGTCAGAACAGAAGCTTGGGGGACCAGTCTGGACCCTGGACCCTCAGGAGACCAGATGTTCTGGTTCTGAATGTTTTTAAATGTTGATGTAAAAATATTTCATCGGTTATTTTTCTGTTTTTCTTTCAGTGAAATTAAATATAAATCTGTGATGAGAAAAACCTCCTCCACTCTCTCACAACACCCCCCCCCCCCCCCCCCCCCCGCCCCCCCGGTCAGTTTCCTGCAGTCCCTGAGGTGTACCTAATAAAGCGAACTCTGACTGTTTCACATGTGAAAACAAGAAATTCTTTTTTTCAGCAGCATCTGAGAGAAAACACACACCACACACACACACACACACCACACACACATAGGATGGTGACATCATGGTCAGAGCAAACTGTTTAAATTAAATCACACACACAGTAACACACACACTAACTGCTCCTCTAACTGCAGCCATCTGTTGCCGTCGGTAACGCCATGGTCCTGACAATAATTACCTCTGTGTGTGTGTGTGTGTGTGTGTGTGTGTGTGTGTGTGTGTATGCACGTGTTTTAAGGTATTTGTGGGGACCGTTCTCACTAACATATTTTAGTTGTTAAACTCATCTCTGTTACTACGGTTACGCCTGGTGACCACTTTACTTTGGAGTTCTTGAGTCTCAAAACGCTCACGTTCACTTCCTGATTGGTTCTTATTGGTTGTGATGTGTTGTCCTCTGATTGGTCAGTGCTGTGTCCGTGTTGTTTGAACAGATTTGAGTCAAAAAAACTCTTCAGTGTCATTTGACTGCTTTCACTGAGACAAGGAAGAGAAGAGGAAATGACTGATAAGTTTAAGTAAAGTTTGAAGCCAGCAGGTGCTAATGTTAGCCAGCTAACCTAGCTAACATTAGCACCCTGATATAAGCTCTGGGTTTTACAGAGTGTTTCTTGCTCTGAGCCACATCTTCATATTTCCGTTGTCAATTCTTTTCTGTGCTGCCCAGCTAAGGTGGATGAAGCTGGTGATAGCGAGCTAACTTCACTTCCAGCTGAGGTGGAAATAGACGACATTAGCTAGATATTTTCACTATTTCTGGGCAGCACAGAAAAGGGATTTCTGGAGCAACTGACTGATGAAGGAAAGACAGGAGGGATGGAAGAAATACGGGAGGAGACAGAAATCAGTGTCTGAGCCTTTCTCTCTGGGGCAACGGACCACTGAAGGAAAGGAATGAAGAAGAAAGGGAGGGAGGACAAAGCAAAGAGAAAACCCAGAGAGCGTCTGACCTCTGCCATTGTCTCGGATCTCCTGAACCACCGACTTGTAGTTGATGTTGTCGGGTTCGATGACATGGTCTCGGATGGTGATGTTGCGGTTGCCTAGCAGCGTGTAGAGCCCCTCCACCGCGAAGTAGCACGGCCGGTCGTCATTGGCATCCTTGTTGTCGCTGAAGATGAGCATGGCGTGCTGCCGCCAGCCGAACGTCTCCTGGATCCTGGTGCCGAATTCGCCCAGCTTTTTGTGGGTGGGGCCTGTGTTGGTGACGGCGGCGTAGTGCTCGAAGCCAATGGCACGGGCGCCGGCCGTCACCATGGGAACCTCCCAGTGGGTGGTGAAGCGGGCGACAGGTGAGGAAGAATAGTCACACCCGGGCCCAATGAAGGCCCAGGGGTCGTGGGACAGCTTGAGGTCGACGGCGACCAGTGGAGCTATGGAGTCTGAGCAGAAACCGTCGCCGTTCTCCGAGCTGCCGTGAACCAGCCGTAGCCTCAGGCCCGGCAGCAGCCAAGGGTCAGAGTTCACCCGACCCACCGCCTGGTGGAGCGCCGGCGCCACCCGAGGCCACGCCCACGCATAGTCTGTGTTAGTCAGAGGCAAGATGGCTGCCAGAATCACCTCCTGGAGATCGTCTGTGGTATTGTCAGGAGAGAGCGAGAACTCTGCTGATTGGACGAGGAGGAGGAGGAGGAGGAGGAAGGGGGGATGGGGCATGATGAGGAGGCGTCAGACAGCCTGTCAGACAAGCTGCAGGGAGAAAAACGTTACCACATTACTGAAGAACTCATCACAGAAATCAACCTGGAAACAAACATTTCCTTCACTTTTAAACCTTCCTGAGTTATTAATGAAGAAAAACACAGATCCCCTTCAGGAGCTGCTGCGATTTCTGGGAACTTGGCCAACATGTCCATGTGGGCGCCAACAACTGTTGTCCATTAGCTCCACATTGGCCCCATGTGTGTTTGTTGGGCCACAGATATGGACCTAATGTCCATAACCAGGGTCCAAGTGGGACATGAGCCCGTTAAATAACAGCTCTGTAAATATGAATAATGAACCAACATTTGCCAAAGAACAGAAACAGTGTGAGATGTGATGAGGACTGAGAGGAGACGACTGAACCAACAACAGAGTTTCACTTCAGATAAACCTGTTTATTAATAACAACATGAATCAGATAGGAGGAGGATTCACTACAGCTCCACACAAAAACTACATCTGTCCTCTGACTAAACGTCAGCCTGGTCCTAAACTCTGTCTGTTCTCAGGACGTGTTCACACCTGTTCACACCTGTTCACACCTGTCATCAGGTGATCTGATCACACCTGCTGTTCTTTAACCCGCAGGAGGCAGATCCTTGTTCCAGACAAACCACCAGGTCTGGCACTCGTCTTCTGTCTCGTGGACAGAGCTAGCTAACACGATCTCACAACCTCCTGGATGAATATGCTGCGTTCAAGTTCTTCTCTGGAGTCAGAGCTTTGAACCTGAACGCCTCCTGTCAGAGAAACCCCAACATCAGAATCCAAGATGTCTGAGGACCATGTCTGAGGACCAGGTGTGAACAGAGCCTGTCCTGCTCTGATCTAACAGTGAGACACCGTCTGATGGTGTGTTCAGGGAGATTCTGATAATCAGCCTCTCAATCATCAAACCTGTAACACGCACAGTGTGTGTTGTTCTTCAGTGTTATGTAACCTTTGCTGTGAAACAACAGCAGAAGAACACACACACACACACACACACACACACACACACACACTTCAGTCTCTGATTTATAAATAAAGTTCCTTCAAACTACAGAATAAACTCTGACATGAACTCAACAATTAACCTGAAACGGTTTCAGTGTTTAGTAAACAACAACATCTGATCACAGATCAATGACTCTGATCAGATTTAACTCTGACTTCATCAGCTGATTGATTATTGATCATCTGAATATTTCCTCTGATCAGTGTCCGATGATCCGGGTCAGCTCCAGGTTTTTACCTGCTCAGGTTTTCAGTTCGTCTCCTGCAGCTTCATGATCCAGCACCGACGAAGAAGAAGAAGAAGAAGAAGAAGAAGAAGAAGAAGAAGGAGGAGGAGGAGGAGAAGGAGAAGAAGAAAAGAGAGAAGAAGGAGCGGGTGTTTCCACAGCAACAGACCGAGCAGAGCAGAGCAGTAGCGGCGGCGGAGACCGGGATGTGTCCGCTTCACACCGGAGACTCACCGTCTGTCCCGGAACGTTTCCGGCTCTGTGTCCCGGTAAAACTGTTCAACAGGAGAGAGGAAACGGGCTCAGACGTCCCGGTAACGTCTCCGGTTGAGTGTCAGTGCTGCAGCTCCGGTCTGTCCGTCCGCACACCAAGAGACACCAGTGGGCACGCGCACACAGGCACAGGCACACTTTTTTAGCTTGGTGGTGGTGAGGTGAGGGCGGAGGGACCGGGAGTGGGGGGGTGGTGGTAGAGGGCACGAGGGCAGTCCTGGTAATGCTGACTGTGGGAGTGCGCGCGCGCGTCTGTCCACTGTGGGTGCAGAGGGAATATTCAATTACACTGATGAGGAGCCCCCCCCCCCCCCCCCAGGGGGGTGGGGGGGTAGTGATGTTGTTATTGTTACAGTCTGTTCTCTCTCCCCCCCCCCCCTTCCTCCCCCTCTCTCTTCCTCTTCCATTGTTCTGTCAGGTTGTTTCAGTCTGAATATGAGACAGAGAAACTCAGAGGCAGTGAAGTGGTCACAGCTGAATGTTTTCATGTGTCCATGTTTAATGATTGAACAGTTTGACCTTCAGCTTCAGGCTGAACTCACTCAGCTGTTTAACTTTGTTCTTAAATCTTCATTTTTCTCAATGGAGTTCTGAATGAGTTGATTCTGCTGTTACAACAACAAACACACACTCTGATGTCACCACTGTTACTGTGATGTCAGAATCAATGTGTGTGCGTTCATGAAGTTAATGGACAACACACACACACACACACACACACACACACACACACATGACCCACCGAGTGTGTGTGTGTGTGTTTTAACAGGATACACCCGGTCGACCAGGAAATCAGTAACACACAAATACAAACTCTCCCTCTTTGTACCTCTTCCTGGAAATGATCACCACCCACCTACACACACACACACACACACACACACACACACACACAACACACACTCCCTCTCTTCCTCCCACACTCCTGTTAATGAAAACACTCTTGGATGCTTCTTGTCTGATGGTAAATGTGGCACCTGAACGCACCACACAGACTCAGTTTGGTCTTTAAAAAACATCAACAAACAAACAAACAAACAAACAAACAGGTTTCACTGAGTCAGATTTGAATGGGACAGTCCAGTGTGATGTCACCGCTAAGCCCCGCCCCTCTACCTGTTGTGTGGTCAGTGGGCGGAGTCTGTCTCTGTTCATGGGCGGACCCTTGGATTAAATTGTCTGATTATATAAATACAATCTGAATCAGCCAATCAGAGAACTCTCTCAGTCCAACAGCCAATCAGCTGCCGAGGAGTTATAGTTATATAGTTATATAGTTACAGTCAGAGATGTCCTGCACTCAAATATATCAACTATTGCCAGGAATTACGGAGCAATATGTTTTTACAGCCTCTGGATATCAGTCTTCAGTTACTGTTTTCCGGCATCTTATTTTGAAAGCCGGAAGTCCCAAATCCTGTCTTCTCGTTCGTTTCCATGTATTTACCATAAAAGTCAGAATACAGAAGCACTCCAGTTTTAGTGTCGGATAGTTTATCTCCTGTTGATGGTTCTGGTGAACCCGGTAAAGATGTGCTCGGTCCATGACACCGGGAGACGGAACCAGGTTTAATGTCGGGTTAGGGTTAAATGTTAGACACGGTGAGGCCGCGGTAGACAGGAAGTTTTCACAATAAAAGCACAGCGGGAACAGATAGAGAGGAAGAGTTGATTTAAAGCAGCTTAAGTTTCTCATTAAACATGTTTAAATTTAACATTTTAACTTTTCAGGATGTAAAGAGTTTTTTTCTGTTAAATGTTGAATTTGTAATTTTAACCTGAAAACTTCACCTGTTACAGTCACGTGACTCTGAGGACTGTCACATGACTGACACGTGACCTCTCTGTGTAAACTCACCAACCACGAGACGCAGGGGAGGTCAGGGAACTTAGTCAAGGATCCTTGAAGCATTTCAAGGAAACCTGGAACTCATTCCAGTGATCACCAAACTGATTCAATGACCCCTGGAAACATTTCAAGAATTTCCAGTTATCATTAAGTGACTAATGAGGAATCTCATTCAATGAACCATGGAGCATGGCTCCCCGAGTCACTACATTTATTTATGGACCTCGATAACATTCAGTGATCACAGGGACTTATTGAAGTATCTGTAATATTCTAAGGACTTCAAGAACTTGTTCAAAAACTACTGGAAATTATTCAAGGACCTTTGGAATTGTTTATGTGAATTGTGGGACTCATTCAAGGATCTCTGGAATACTTCAAGGACTCATTTAAAACACCCTGGAGCATTTCAAGGACCACAGCAGCTCATCAGTTTATTTATTCTCACTTGGCTAATTTCACTTCATTTGGGGAAAAACAAACTTTTTAAAGAACTTATTTTTTGAAACTTTGGAAAATAAGATTTTAAATTATTTAGAATTAAAAAATTAAAAAATAAACAGATTTATTGTGAAACTCTCAAAACACTGTTTATAAGTTAAAGGTGTTCTTGTTTAATTTTGGGTTGTGATTCAGGATCTGGCTTTAAAAACAGTTTGATGTGTCTTCTTCAGTCTGATCCAGCTGCTGGTCAGTTCACCAGTCTGTAAAACCAGTACGAACTGGTCTGTGTGGAGTCTAAAGCTGCATGAACTCTGGCTGCAGACCGTCCTCCCTCCTGATCAGCTCCCTCTCTGATCGGTGCACCTTCATGTGGACATCTCGGGAGCGTTTCTCCTGGTAGCTCTTCCCACAGACCCTGCAGCTGTAGGGTTTCTCTCCGGTGTGGGTCAGCAGGTGTTTCTTCAGGTCATTCTTGGTGACAAAGGCCTTCCAGCACAGGTGGCAGCTGAATGCTCGCTCCTTCTTGTGGAAGCGGATGTGGGTCTCTAGGTATCCTTTGGTGCTGAAGCTCTTGTTGCAGAGGCTGCAGCTGAATGGCTTCTCCCCAGTGTGGGTCAGCATGTGAGCGTTCAGCCCTCCCACCTGCCTGAAGGTCTTCCCACAGACGCGGCACTGAAACGGCTTCTCGCCTGTGTGGATCCTCTTGTGGACCTCCAGAACGTGGACCGACGCCAGGCTCTTTCCACAGGTTTCGCAGGAGACCCGTTGTGCTGGTTTGTCCCCAGTGTGGTTCCTGATGTGTGTCGTCAGAGCGCCGTTGTCGATGAACGTCTTCCCACAGAACTCACAAATGTACGGTCTCTCCCCGCTGTGGATCCTCTTGTGGCGGCGCAGAGCACCAGGACGGGGGAAGGATTTACCACAGATGCTGCAGCGGTACGGTTTGAAGCCGGTGTGACTCCGCATGTGAGTCTCGATGTTCTGGTAGGTTTTACCACAGATGTGACAGATTTTACCGGCGTCCCTGTGAGTCTGCAGGTGGTCTGTCAGGGTCTCTGTAGGTGGGAAACTTTCACCACAGACGCCACAGATGGACTCTGCTGAGTGAGTCTTTGCATGTTTCCTCAAACTGCCTTTACTCTGAAAAGATTCACTGCAGACTTTGCAGCAGTGAGACATCTGAGTTGACATCTTGGAGTTCTCCTGGACAGTTGGACTTTCCTCTGTCTCAGACTTCAGGTTCTGAGAGTCTGCCGGAGGCTCAGGGTCCTCGTTGTCCAGGATCTCCCATGAGTGAGTCCTGCTGTGAGTCTTTAATGCGCTGCTCTCGATGAAGGTCTTCCCACAGTGCTGGCAGGTGTATGGTCGCTCCCCGCTGTGGATCTTCTTGTGGCGCCGCAGGGCTCCGGGTCGAGGGAAGCGTTTGTTGCAGACGCTGCAGCGGAATGGTTTGATCCCCGTGTGGCTTCGCATGTGTGTCTCCATGTTCTGGAAACTTTTCCCACAGATGCTGCAGGTCCCGCTGGTCTCTCTGTGAGACTGCAGGTGAGTCACCAGACCGTCAGCTGAGTCCACCTGCTGTCCACAGACGCCGCAGATGCTCTGAGACTCCTTGCAGTGCGTCTCGGCGTGTTTCCTCAGGAACCCTCGGCTGTGGAAGGAATCACCACAGACTCTGCAGCAGAGCGGGGCCGACTGAGACCACTTTGGTCCTGAGGTTGGTGTTTTGTCTCTCTTTGGTTTCAGCGTCTCCGTCTCATCGTCCTTGTTGTTCTCGCTCTGGTCTCTGTTGTCCTCTTCATGGGTCTTCAGGTGCTCCTGGAGCAGGTGGTTCTGGGTGAAGGTCAGTCCACAGACCGGGCAGACATCTTGGGTTCTCCTGCTGTGGATCTTCTTGTGCCTCCTCAGTGCTCCGGGTCGGGGGAAGCTCTTGCTGCAGACGTCACAGCTGAACGGTTTAACTCCTGTGTGACTCCTCATGTGTGTCTCCATGTTCTGAAATGTTTTCCCGCAGACGCGACATGTCCCGCCGCCACTGATGGTCTCTCTGTGAGACCTGAGATGGTCCGACAAACTGTCTGAGGACTCGAACCATTCTCCACAGACTCCACACTCAGGCTGGTCCACGTGGGTTTCTACGTGTTTGACTAGATTCCCTTTGTGATGGAAAGTTTTTCTACAGACGACACAGTGGTGAGTCCCCGGCCGGTCTGATGCTGCCACTTGCCGTCTTCTGCTGCTGGACCTCCGGGTCCTGTTTGTGTCTTTAATACTGGAGGAGCTGTTGCTCCAATTGTCGCTGCTGTCGTTGTTTTCGGCTGCAGAGACGTCTGAGGGCGGGGCTGCAGGGTGGTGGACGGGGTTGACCTCTGACGGCTGTGTCTGGATTTCATCGGCGGACAAACAGATCGAGTCTGAAAGGTAAAGGAAATAAAATGAAGATCAGTTGATCCAGATTCATACTTAAGGCAGCAGTGTGGAGGATTTACTGACATCTAGTGGTGAGAACCCAGACTGCAGCTGACTGAACACCTCCCTCTCTGAGCATCAGACAGTCTATGGTGGCCATCAGGGGACAAACCTGATATTTTGTCTCTGTTATTGAGCTGGTTTCTGTGAACTGGTTTCAGCTCAGTGTGAGCGTCTGTGTTGTTGTGTTTATCTCCTCGTGTTCAAACCAGAAAATCTCTGAAAGTCAGGACAGAATATCAGTTAGTTTTAAAGCCTCGGTCTCTGACAGCAGTGTCTCTGCTGCTAATGACAGGAAGCTGAGTCCTCCCCTGTCAGTTTGATGATATTTATTATAAGAACACACAGAACAGACGCTTCAGTTTAGTTGTTAATCTGTAAAACTGTAGGTAACAGCTGATATGTAACAGCTCCTGAACAGAGACAGTGTTTGGTTCAGTTTGTCTGTCAGAGACTTAGACTTAGACAGACTTTATTGATCCCTTTGGGATGACTCCCTTGGGGAATTTACGTTTCCAGCAGCAAATACAGACAGAACACATCACACAGGGCAGTACAACAACAGTTTGCAAACGAAAGACAGGGCAGCATGCAGGACAGTTAGCAAGTGACACAGAATATAAATAGAACAGAATTAAGATAAATATGCTGAGTATACTGGACTGTGTATGGCATTAACATAAATAAATATAAATATGCTGTATGCTGTATATGGCTGGCGGTGGATGAGGTTATTGAGTGTCCAGGTGGGTTATTGCACTTTAAGGGCGGCTACCACTCCCTTCTGTCCTCCATACCCTATCTCCTCCTCCCCCCAAGTGAGGAGTTGTAGAGCGTGATGGCATGATGGACAAAGGAGTTCTTCAGTCTGTTGGTCCTACACTTGAGCAGGAGCAGTCTCTCACTGAACAGGCTCCTCTGGTTGCTGATGACGGTGTGCAGAGGGTGGCTGGCATTGTCCATAATATCCAGCAGTTTGTCCAGTGTCCTCGTCTCTGCCACCGTCACCAGAGAATCCAGCTTCATGCCGACCACAGAGCCGGCCCGCCTGATCAGTTTCTCCAGTCTGTACGCGTCCTTCCTGGATATGCTGCCCCCCCAGCACACCACAGTGTAAAAGAGGACGCTGGCAACTACAGACTGATAAAACATCCACAGCAGTTTGCTGCAGATGTTGAAGGACCGCAGTCTCCTTAGGAAGTCCAGCCTGCTTTGTGTCTTCCCATACAGGTGGCTGGTGTGTGTTGTTCTGCGCTCCTGTAGAAACATGGTGGACTCTGTGGAGAAGGAGCTGCTCTCTCATGTTCCAACATCTGAACCCTGAAGTTCAGATTCTTCTGACAGGAACTCGAACTGGAAGCAAAGAGCTTCAAACATCTGCAACAGATCTGATCCACTGAGTCGCTGCTCTGAGGTTTTAAATCATCAATGTGAGGAGACGTCAAACTGAGCTTCACTGCACAATAAAGCCTATTCTATTCCCGTTTCCTGTGAAGAAGCTGAGCAGGTTTCACTGCCTCACTCTGTTGCGACATTAAAACATCATGACGTGCTTGAATAAAAAATGACTTTATAACTTTTAATTGACCAATCAGAGGAGGCCTCCTGATGGATCCTGGTCTGATGTGGATGTAGACTCACTCCTTGTGGTCCTGGTCCCCCTCAGTCCTACAGTCGGTACCTGGTTGTTTCAGGTGAGGCTGTGTCTCTGTTTGACCTCTGATTGGCTGACCTCTGGTTACCTAGCAACAGTCAGAGCGGTGATGTGGCTCCAACATGGCGTCAGTCTGTGGAAGCAGGTGGAGGCGGGTTAAACTTACCTGTCCGGTTCAGTCGGACCACCGGGCTCAGCACCGCCTCCAGCAGCCGACCCTGCCGCTCCAGCTGCCGCCGGTACTCCTCCACCTCCCTCTCCAGGAGCTCCACGATGCGCTCCGCCGCCGCCGCCAGCCGCTCGGCGAGGAACAGCCGCAGCAGGCGGAGCAGGCGGCCCCCGGACCCACCGCTGCGCTTCTCCAGCAGCCCCAGCACCTCCTCCCCGACCCGCCTCAGCTGCTCCGACACCGACTCCGTCAGGGCGCGGAGCCCGCAGCGCGGCGGGGCTTCGATCAGAGCCATCCCGGGACAGAGCTCCGTCCACAGGCCAGCAGGAAGGAAAACAACCCGGGTCTGTTCCGGGTCACCAGGTTCACACTGAGGGAAGGGGGGGCCGGAGTCTGCCCCCTGCTGGACCGGAGGAGACCGACAACACTGGTACTGATACTACAATCTGGTACTGGAGTAAAGTACAGGAGTTACTTCAGAACAGTCTGAGGTACTTGTACTCCCTGCTCAGAATGCAGAATACTTTTTACTGTGTAATCTGTTACTTCAGATGTAATCTGATACTTCACCTGTAATATATTTTAAATAATTTACTGTCAGATGTTGAATCTGAATATTTTTACTGCACTGACTGATTTTCACTTGATTAAATAAAGTTTTATTATTATATTCTGAAATGTCCTCATTAGATTATTATCATTACATCATATTAATAATCCTGTAACACCACTGAAGAGCCTTTCTTCTGTCTGGGTCTTTTTACTTTTCATACTTCACTAGTTTGACTTGTAGTACTTTTAAGTATTAGTACTTTTACCTGAGTAAAGAATGCGAGTATTTGCTCCACCACAGCTGTTTCTCTGAATGTGACTGTTAGCAGATAAAAAACTAAATCATTCTAATTTAACAAACATGGTAACCGGTTTAATATTGAAACAGCAGCTGAGGCTCATGGGTAATGTAGTTAGAACCAGAAAAATCTGATCAGTCAGAAAGTTTTTATGTTTAGTGAAACAAACGTTTTTATTTTATTGACTGACACATGTTGAGACAGAGAATCACCTCCTTCTTCTTCTGTGGTTCAACATTTAACAGGTCTGTTTGTGAGGTCCTGGAGAGTCCTGGAGGGTCCTGAAGGGTCTGGATTGGAATCAGGATCCTGTCAAAGACCTGAATCAAACCTTGATACTTTGAGAGACTTTAAAATCCTGCTGACGGTTCTGCTCTGAACCTGGTCTGAACCGTCGGACCTCTAAGGTTCTGGTTCTGTATCGATTCTTGGTCCAGAGAGAAACAGAACTGATGATTATTTTCTCATCTAATCGATTAATTGATTAATATATAAAATGTTAAAAACGTCGCAGCCTGAACATTAAGATGTTTGAGATATGAGCAGGAAACAAATCGTCACGTCTCAAAAGCTGGACCAGAACCAGAATAAGACTTTTAAAATGAGACTCAGCTCCGTTACTGACAGAGAAGTTCTGAGTGAAGTTGCTTGAAACTGACGAACAAAGTTGAACAGTGTTGGTTTGAGTCCAGCTCTGAGTCTCTAACCCAGGTCCCCTACAGCTGGAGGAACCCTGAGTAGAAACGGTCCACCTTCTGCTGCTCTGAGTCCTGATCCAGGTCCGGTCCGGTCTCACCCCCCCCCGATGTGTGGACTTTGAGGTGTCCGTTGAGCGACCTTTTGGCCTGAAAGCTCTTCCCGCAGACCCTGCAGCTATATGGTTTCTCTCCGGTGTGGATCAGGATGTGTCTCTTCAGGTCCACGTCCTGCATGAACCCTTTCCCACAGACCTGACACAGGAAGCGTCTCTCCTTGTTGTGGAAGCGGACGTGAGTGTCCAGAGTCTGTTTCTGGGTGAAGCCTTTCCCACAGAGGCTGCAGGAGAACGCCCGCTCGCCCGTGTGGATCTTCAGGTGTGTCTTCAGGTTCCCGCTCTGGTTGAAAGCCTTCCCGCAGAAGCGGCAGGTGTATGGTTTCTCTCCAGTGTGGATCCTCAAGTGCATCAGCAGCGCTGCATGAGCTGGGAAGCACTTCCCGCAGACCTCACAGGTGTTGCTGACCTCACGGTGGGAGCGCAGGTGAGCAGCGAGGCTGGCAGCAGACTCATACTGGTGTCCACATAGTCCGCAGCAGCAGTTTGGCTCCTGCAGGTGAGTCTCCACATGTTTCACTAACAGGGTCTTCCTGTCGAAGGCGTCCCCGCACACTTTGCAGATGTAGGATGGCGGCGAGGTGCGGAATCTTTTTGGTTTTCGGGCACCATCCTTCTGATGAATCGTCATGTGTCGTCGCAGGCTCTGTTGCTTCCTGAACTCCTGCCCGCAGACGCTGCAGGTGTGCACCAGCTCCCCGCTGTGCTCCTTCATGTGTCGCTCCAAAGACGTCATGTGACAGAAGGCCCGGCTGCACTCTTTACACTGGAATGGTTTCTCTGTGGCGTGGACACGTGTGTGCGACGTCAGGTTTCCCTTCTGGCTGAACTTCTTGCCACAGATGTCGCAGCTGTACGGTTTCTCTCCCGTGTGCAGTCGGACATGCAGCTCCTGTGCCAGGATGGACTGGAAGATCTTCCCACAGAAGGAGCAGGTTTTACTCCTCTCCTGGTGCGTCTGCAGGTGAGCGCTCAGGTTATCAGCCGAGTCCGAACGCTCGCCACAGAAGCCGCAGCGGTGGTCTGGGTCTTTGGCGCAGACCTGCAGGACATGTTTGAGCAGAAAGCCTTTCCCCTGCAGAGCTCGTCCACAGACCAGACAGTTGAAGCTCTGAGCCGGAGTCGATCGTTTCCGTTTGTTCCTGACGCCAAGCAGCGGCCGGCCTCTCTTCTTCTTCCTTGGTGATCTCAGAGTTCGGTTCGGTTCAGTCCAGTCACTGTCCGGGTCACCGTCGCTGTGGGCGACCGAGCTGCTCGGTGACACGGGCCGGTTGTGAGGGGGGAAGGGGGAGCGAGGCGTCAGCGGGCAGGAAACATCGCTGTCGAGGTGTTCAGGTTCAGACTGGTTCAGGTCTGCAGTTTCTGCAGGGTGGAGCTCTGTCTGGCTCAGGTTCACTGACTGCAGCAGCTCTGAGGAGAGAGAACACCTGATCAACACCTGAAACTTCACTTCATGTAGATGATCGGTTCTCTGAGTCTGTGATGATCAGACTGGATCAGATGAAACAGTAAAACTGGGTCAGTTTCAGATCCTGATGATGACTGACGGTCTGTCTGACGGTTGACACCCCCCTCTGATGATAAGACTATGTGGAGTCACAACCAGCAGTGGAAAGTAACTAAGTACAGTTACTCAGATATAACACTTAACTACAGTTCTGAGGTACTTGTTCCTTATTTGAGTGTCATCAGGGTCAGAGACTCTGAACCTCTCACATGGTTTCACTTTGATAAAGATCAGAGAAAAACTGAATCACAGCTTAGAGCGACTCAGATTTACTTGCTCCACCTGTTTATGAGCCTGTTTATAAACCTGCTCCACCTGCAGCAGCTACAACAGCACCAGGCTGCTGCACTGATGATTCACTGAGACCAAACGACTTTAACTTTACTTATTTACTTTTACTTGTAATTGAGTATTTTTTACTGTAACGGTGTTTAGGTGAAGGGTCCACAGTCTGAACGTTGCTCTGTGACTGAATCTGTTACCACTTTACGGGGCTTTTATTCTGAAGCTGGGCGGATGTGTGAGTCTGTGTGTGAGCCGTGTCCGGGTCCTCCGGGTCCAGAGAGCAGGGACTGACCTGCTCTGTGCAGCCTGACTTCGGGCTTCAGCACGGCATCGAGCAGCCTCCTCTGGCGGCAGATCTCCCGCTCTGACCGCTCCACTCTGTCTTCGTACTCCGCCACGGTTTCCTCAAACAGACCGACGATCTCCTCCGCCGCCGCCTTTAGCCGCTCGGTGAGCAGCGCTCTCAGCGCCGGGATTTCTGCCGTTTCTTCTCCTTTCTCCACCTGCAGCAGAAAGTCTTCAGCGGCGGCGCTGATCCGCTCGTGGACCGACACCCGCAGCAGCTGCACGGCGCACATTTTCCTCCTTTTCTGCGCAATCTGAGCCTCCAGCGAACAAAGAGAGCCAGCGGGGAAGTAAACAGAGACACCGAGTTCCGCGTCGACGACAGTTCGCTGAGAGGAGAGCGAAGCGAACAGCGCCCTCTGCTGGACTGGAGGACAAACACACCCACTACACTCAGAGACAGAGGAGCAAGTTCTGTGCTCTCTGACTCACTGTGGAAAAGAGGAATCAAGTACCAGAACATAGAATTACTCATCAGTAACAGCAGCATGTATATGAACCTCTGCAGCTTTGTTCCGTTTCTATTTATTATTTAATTCATTTAAATTAATTGTATTTATTGTATATTTATTTATTGATTTAATATTCTGTGGACGATTTTTCTTTAATGTGTCTGGAATATTCTGTTTCTGTCGTCACAATAAAGTTAAATAAATAAATGAAAGTTGTCATGTGCACATAATCCAGTATTTTAGTTCATTCTAGTTCTAAGTTCTAAGTTTCTCTGTTTGTCTGCTGTCATCTTCTCTACATGTTAAATTAATTCAGATATGAGCTGGAATTATTATTATTTATCAGTATATTTACTCACAGAATTCAGTTATGAACTTTTACTAATTGAACTTTTAGTTTTTAGTTAGTTTTTACTTTTTTTTACTCCAGAATCTTCATTCAACACGAAGACTCATGAAACATTATTGTTTCTAGTTTATTAAGCTAACTAATGTTAGCAACAAGCTAACGCCATTTTCTGGCTGTAAACAACAAACAGACTCTGTCGCTGTTCGTCTGCTTCCTGTTTAATAAAGTTCTTTTTGAAAGGCCCCTGTTGCCAGGAGACGGTAAACACTCCCGCCTTCCCCGCCGTTGCTAGGATACAGTGAAGCGGATCAGAGTCTAACGGTCGGTGAAACATGGAGATCGTTCACGTTTACACGAAGCTCCGCGCTGAGTTCGGCCGACAGTGTCTGTTCTCTGACCGGCCCGCCGAGCTGTTGGTCGACGTCCTCCCGGACCCGAGTCTGGGTCTGCAGTTCATCCACAAGACTCCCAGAGACCAGGCCCTGCAGGCCTGCCGGGACATGTCCGAGCACCAGGTTCGACTTACCTGTTCATACGTCATTAACTAACCGGAGTTTAACGTCATGTAAAGTGACGTTAACGGTAAATTAACAGTGATGGTTACAGACAGTGACCTGGGTGACGTGTAATTCACAGCATAATGTTTCCAGGTGTGAACAAATCTTCAGAGGAGACTCAGAGGTTTAAAACTGATCAGGTCATGATGTGACCAGAGTCCTGCAGTGATCTAGACCGGAATTTAGCATCAGCCTGGTTCCCTCCACAAAAACCCAGTGCGATTTGAACATGCTAACTTACTTCCTGGTTTTAGGCTCATATCTGATCAGATCAGTTTAAATTTAACTCTGGTGTTTCTCTTCTGTGTTTTTGGGTGTAAATGACTGTGAGGGAATCAGTGCAGTTTTGATCAGCATTGACAGGAACAGTGAACAGCTGCTGCAGTGTAGTCCGATGGACAATCGTCCACGTCAACATACGTCCACTAAAGTTCTCTATATATCTCTACCAGACTCCATTGACAAAAACAGGAATTTTACTGAGAGCTGCTGGAATAGCACTGCCTCCATCTGTTAAACATACTGGATTCTCCTTTAATCTAAAGTAACGAGGTTTGTTACTTCACAGCTTTATCAGTCGTGTGTTCCAGTGAAGTGTCAGAGTCAGAGTTAGAGTCAGTTCACCTCCATGTTTCTGTAAAACACCATATTTACTATGAAGGTTCAAAACATGAAGCAGACGTCAACTCTCTGGACTAAACCAATCTATAATCAATCAAACTGGCTGATTGACAATTAATCACATGATCAAAAATAACTTATAAACTGTACCTGACCACAGACTCACTTGTTCACTGGTTCACCTGCTCTGAGGCCTCTGATGTTCACAGTCAGCTGACTCAGGTGTTCCTAATATTCTGACTCCTCAGGACAGAGAATCGTTTGGTTTGTGAGTCAGTGATGAAGTGAAGTTGTGTGATTGGTGTTTACTTGTGCAGGTGAACACGGAGCGCTTTGAGTCTGACAGCTGTGGGATAAACCATGTGGAGGGGGGGTGGCCCAAAGATGTCAACCCCCAGGAGATGGAACAAACCATCCGCTTCAGGAAGAAGGTGGAGAAAGACGAGAGCTACATCAACAGCACCCTGCAGCTGGGCAGTGTAAGGTCCACATTGATCCACATCGATCCAGTTTACCTCAGTCCACATCATGTTTCATTTCTCTGCTGCTGCTTTAAACTTTATTTGTTTACTTAGTTTCTGTTTTATCTGGAGGAAACTGTCAGCTGATCAGAGGGGGTGTGTCCATGGTTGAGGCCACACCCCTGTCTGTGACGTCACCATTTGATGTCATCATGTGGTCCAGGTCATGGAGCACTGCATCAGACAGAACAACGCGGTGGACATCTACCAGGAGTACTTCGAGGACGAGGAGGAGGTGGAGGAAAGTCAAGAGCCGCCGTTCGCCAAGACCATCAACGTCTTCAGGTGCAGCTGACGTCAAACTGATCGACGGACGCTGACTGATCGATCACCGTGACTGATTGTTGGTCTACTTCCTGTCCTGTGTGTCTGCAGAGATCCTAATGAGGTGAAACGTACAGTCACCTGCCTGTCGTGGCATCCTGACAGCGGCAGGAAGCTGGCAGCCGCCTACTCCTGCCTCGAGTTCCAGAAAACCTCCAAAGACATGAGCCTGGACTCCTACATCTGGGACGTGGGTGAGTCAGACGGTGGCTGGATTTAAAACCAGCACCAGCAGAGTCCTTTCTGTTGACATGTTTTGTGTTTCAGAGAACCCGAATAGACCCGAGATGACCCTGAAGCCGACGTCTCCACTTGTCTGTCTGGAGTACAACCCTAAAGACTCACACACCTTGGTGGGAGGCAGCTACAATGGACAGATTGGTGGGTTCAGGTCCAGACCAACTGGAACTTGATTTTCTGTCTATGACGAGGTTTATAGATGCGTGGCTGTGTTTGTTTTAGCGTACTGGGACACCCGGAGAGGCAGCCAGCCGGTGGAGTTGTCCTCTGTGGAGCAGAGTCACAGAGACCCGGTCTACAAGATCATCTGGCTGCAGTCCAAGACTGGGACAGATGCCTTCTCTGCCTCCACAGATGGACAGGTAGACTGAGGAGGACTCACCAGGACCAGGGCCCGGTCTCCATTTATATCAGTGGAATAATCAGAAAGTCTCTCTCTGTCAGGTTCTGTGGTGGGACGTCCGCAAGCTGAGTGAGCCCACAGAGCGTCTGGTTCTGGACCCGGGCAGGGAGGGGAACCTGGATCGAGCTCTAGGAGCCATCTCTCTGGAGTTTGAGTCCACCATGGTGAGTTTTGGGCCGTTAGTAAGTTACCAAGTTTTAAGGCCTCTGTGATTCTGGTCTGTTCCAGACTAAGTCTTCAGTCATCAGTCCAGAGTCTCCATCCAGCCCTGATTCTGGTCCAGGTGGTGTAGTCCAGAAGTCGGTCCCAGTCTCTCAGTGTATCTCGGTGTCTCTGCAGCCAACTAAGTTCATGGTGGGGACGGAGCAGGGCGTGGTTGTCTCCTGTAACAGGAAGGCAAAGACTCCGGCCGAGAAGATCGTTTGTACGTACGACGGTCACCACGGCCCCGTCTACGCCCTGCAGAGGAACCCCTTCTTCCCCAAAAACTTCCTGACCGTGGGGGACTGGACGGCCCGGATCTGGTCCGAGGACATCAAGGAGTCATCCATCATGTGGACCAAGTAGGAATCAGACGTCAGCATCGCGCTCAGACTTAAAGTCAGACCAGATCTCAGTTCCTGTTTTCTGTTTCCTCAGGTATCAGATGTCATACCTGACGGACGCCTGTTGGAGTCCAGTCAGACCCTCTGTCTTCTTCACTGTGAAGATGGACGGCGTGTTGGACATCTGGGACATCCTGTTCAAACAGAACGACCCCACTCTCAGTCTCAAGGTCCTCTGAAGACCCCAAACATACTGCTGCTGCTGTTGTTGTTGTTCTTGATGTCTCTTGTCGTCCTCAGGTGTGTGACGAGGCTCTGTACAGCCTCCGTGTTCAGGATAACGGGCGTCTGGTGGCGTGCGGCTCTCAGCAGGGCGGGGCCACACTGCTGGAGATCTGCTCCGGACTGTCGACGCTCCAGAAGAATGAGAAGAGTCTGTTGGCTGCGGTGAGAAGCACTAACTCACTTGAACACACCTTTACACGCCTGAACACACCTAAACACACCTTTACGCACCTGTACACACTTTAACACACATGTACATGCACCTGCACACACCTGTTAAACCTGAACTCATCACCTCAGTGTGACAGAGATATTATTTATGATGTGGTGAATAAAAGTCAACGGAGCCTCAGGTGTTCCTCTATGATACTGTGTCGTGGGTCAGAGGTTGTCATGCTCGTCAGTTTCCTGTGAATAATAAAGTTCGGCGTGGAGCTGAAACATCTGTCGTCGCTTTGTTTGTTTGTCTCCAGATGTTTGAGCGTGAGACGAAGCGGGAGAAGATCCTGGAGGCTCGACAGAGAGAGATTCGTCTGAAGGAGAGGAGTCGGTCTGAGCAGAGCAGGGAGGAGGAGGGAGGACGGGAGGAGGGGGAGGAGAGCCCCGATCAGCTGATCGCCAGAGCAGAGAACAACTTCTTCAGCGTGGTGGAGACGGAGCTGAGGAGGAGGAGGGAGAAGGAGGACGAGGAGAACCGGGTGATGTCTTTAATACTCTACACTCAACAGTCTCTTACTTTCTGTTCTCTGACTTTCACATCTGAGAATACTAAAGTACTTTTACTGCAGTAAAATGTAATGGAGTATTTTTTATACGCCTGGACTGAACTCCTCTGACGTCTGATGTTTTATCATTTTACTTCAAACTGAGTTTTAACAAAATAAAATGTTGTTTTTCAGGAAAAAGGTGTCTGTGAAGAAAAAGAAGTGAAAGACGAAGCAGAAACATCACAGTGAATATTTACTCTTCTTTCATGTAAATGTTGCAATGACCTGAGTGTTTTCACTGAGAATTTTGTTCAATAAAAAGAATTTCTGTAAAGCAAACAAAGAAACTTTATTTTGAAATCTCTGAACTTGAGATTTCACCCTGAAATCAAACTTTAAATTTACTGGACAGTCCAAAGGTTTTTAATGGAACTGCTGAATTTTATTTTAAAACTCTGACAACAGGAGAGAGACTGATGTGTTGCTGTCACAGAGGAGAGTTTATGGATCAGTTATTGTGTTTAAAATATATTTGAAATAACTTAATGGACAAATATAAAAATGTCTCATCATGTCGACATTACTTTGTTTTACAGAGTTTGTAAAAAGGGTTGATGCAATAGTCTGCAGCTTCTTAAATAAATATATAATACAAAATTAAAATCCCAAAATAGAATAGTAAAATATTATATAATCATATAAAAATGATATCCTATAATTTAATATAATAAAGAAATTTTAAAAATACATATGTCAAAAAATAATGTACAATATTACTGTGTAAGATTAATTTATCATCATAAAAATGTAAAATGTATCTTGCAGTATATTTTTTACCATTTTGTTTGGGCTTTAATCAGTTTGTATAATTATTTAAAGACCGAAATAATCAGTCTTTATATTGTTTTGTTTTTTTTTTTCAGACGTTTTTAGTTTACGTTTGTGTGGATGATACTTTTATTCTGAAGGACACCGGAAATCCTGTTGTTGTTACCGGAACAGACGCTCTGTTAACATCGTTAGCTGTTAGCAGCAGTCAGTGAGTCTCAGTTGCTCCCGGTTCTGTCCCGGCTCTCGGTGTGAACATGTCCCGGGTCCAGAAGCTCCGGGTCTTCGTCAGTCAGCGGCTGAACGCGGCGGTCGAAGAGATTCTGGCGGCGTTTGAAAAAACGATCGTTAAATACGAACAGGAAGCGGCTCTGTGTCAGGAGGTTATCTCTCGCCAGCACGCGCTGCTCTGCGCGCTCCACAAACCGTCCGCAGGTGAGCACATACCTGAGAGCCCGTCCGGTTCAGGCCGCCCGGTGCTCACGTATTTACAGGTGGTTTTTACCTGATGAGGAGCTTCAGGACCAGGTCCAGTGTCTGACCCCGGTCCAGGTTCCGGTTTAGTTGTGATGCGGATCCCGGAGTTCAGGAACATGTTCCAGGTGTCTCAGGGTCCTCTCAGGTCAGTCTGACTCCAGGTTTAAAACATTAATCAGATTCCTGCTGATCGCTGGTAATGATCAGGTTATTGATTGATTGATCAGTGTTTCTGTTCCAGATGAAAACTGAACTTAGCAGCTTCTCATTGTGTGTCACAGCTTTTGTTTCATCTCGGTCTTCATCAGATCTCTTTAATCCTGCTCAGAGGATCTGGTCCAGTATCTAACATCTCTGGTCTTTGTTTCCCTGCAGACTCCTTCAATCAGCAGCTGCTGGTCCACCCTGAACGAGATCAGGACCAGGACCAGGAAGACCCACAGCCCTCACGTGTTGAAGAGGAACAGGAGAGAGAACAGCTTCAAAACCTAAACGATGTCGAGATCATCAAGTTCACCTACAATCCGCGCCGTGCAGTGAGACCAGGTGAGCTGGACCTGTCAGCTGCCGGGTCTGCTCAGGTGGAACCAGGACCAGTAGATCTGGTTCAGGACGTCCTGCTGGTGTCGTCCTCTGAGACAGAGGACAGCGACGACTACAGCAGAGAATCCGCTGATCCCAGACCGGCGTCAGACAGACCGAAACCAAAGACGAACCGTAGACCAGGAACCATCAGCTGCAGGGTCTGCAGCCGGACTTTCAGAGCTCGGAGGTTTTTATTCAGACACGTTAAAGTTCACCTGCAGGAGGCGGAGGCGGTTTGCGGCATGTGCGGTGAACGGTTCGAGACCACTGACGGTCTGAGGCTTCACGTCCAGACTCACCGGATCGGGAGGAAGAGGGGGGACCCAGAGAATGAGACCGGGACCCAGAGCGGAGAGAGACTGATTCACCAGCGCTCGAACCTCGACACCAAAGACCACGAGGACCAGAACCTGAACAGGTGTGACGATTGTGGAAAGACTTTTCTTCAGGTGTGGAAGAAGAAGAAACACAGGTGCTGCCCCCGGAGGAAAAACCAGGACCCAAAGAGTCCCAGAGATGGACCGAAGAGGAGGAGGAGGAAGACCTGAAGGATAAATCTGCGTTTTATTCTGGTCCAGAAAACGAATCACATCACCTCCATAAACCCAGGACTGTGATGTCATGATGACATCATGGCAACATCACTAAAGAAAAGTCTGACAGGTTCATTTTTTGTTTTTTGTTTTTATTGAGCAATTTAGATTTTTACATTAAAAGAGACACTGCAGTGAAACTGTCCAATATTACAAACCAAGTTTGAGAAAAAGTTTGGAGGCAAAAATAATTTGTCATTTTAGTTTCAACACAGAAACAATCAGAGAAACAAAATGTAATATTCAGAAATGTTTCAAAACTCACTGAGAAAAAAGATTTGAACACAAATATGGAAAATTTATTTATGTTATCGTGATATAAATTGAATGATTGTTTTTTTTTTTGAGGATTAACTTTTTTTTATGAAGACAAAATAAAATGTTAAAATATTCTGGAAACTGGGACTTGGGACTTTATTCTGAAAATTTCTGAATTTCTAATAATTCAGTGAAATTTTTTTTATTTTTTTTTGGGGGGGGGGGGTCCAGAGATATAGTGACATGTGATTGGTCACAGTTTCCATGGTAACATCAGTTCAGTTCAGATGAAGAGTTGATGGTTGTTCTCAGGTGCTTTAGTGAACGTTCCGTTCAATGCGTCGTCATGATGCAGCTGATAAATGTGGCTCAGGTGAGTCGACAGGTGAAACCCTGATCAATCAGCTGAGGATCGATCAGCAGGTGGAGGTGACTCTGTGTCTGACTGTTTCCTGCTGCTGACCTCATCGCTCCAGCTGTACCTGTGGAGGGGGTGGGGCTGTGAAGTGATGGGCGGGATCTTACACAGAAGAGGGAGGGGCGGTGTGGGGAGGAGGCGCCCTTGAGGAGGTCCGTCACAGGCCCTCTGTCGATGGTGACCTCTTCAACAATGGCTGTGACCCAGTGATTGTTTCTCACCGGCCAGTTGAGTCTCCTCTGCTGGGTCGTAGTCGCGCGGCCATCCCTCCTCCCCACCGGTCTGAGGCGGTCTCTCCGCAGCAAGCCCTCTGGCTGCCTCCTCTTCCGACTCTTCCAATGCCTCTGTTGCTCCTCCTGGTTCCTCGCAGCAGGTCGTCAAGTTCTGCCTCTTGATGTGATGACCTCTGCAGGAGTTGAAGAGCTCCATGGCCGTCGGAGGATCCAGACCGTCCACGTCGATGAGGTACCTGCAGACCAGGTACCCGGTGCGGTTCAGGCCATGGGTGCAGTGAACTCCGATCAGCTTGCCGTTGTCCCAGTTCTCCCTCAGGAACCGTCTCACCGCCCATTTGAAGCTCAGGATGGTGGCATCCGAGGGAACCTGGGACCCTCTGTGAAGATCTTGATGTAGGACCAGGACTACATCAACCTCACTTTCAGTACTTCGTGGTGAAAGTGAGGTTGATGATCAGATGCAGCTCCTGGTTCTGGTTCTCCAGAGAGTCCAGGACGTCCCAGAAACTGAAGGATTCTGATGCTGGGACCTTTTAAAGGCACTTTGAAGGCAATGAATCAAGTCCCTGGTATCCTCTGTCCTACAGGACTGTAGTCCAACCAACGGTCCGGTACGCTGCCCTTCTTCTTCTTCTCACAGGGAAACATCTCAGCTGCTCTGAGGTCTCAGGTGTTTTCAGGTTTTACTCTTCAGCACTGACTTGACAAATCTGAATAAAAAATCTGTCGTCGCACCAAACTCCAGTCAAAATCCTGGTAATTTAAGATAAAACAGATGCACCTGTTACTCAGACTGATGTGAAACTGTTTATGATTCAGATTCACCAAAATTTTTTATTTACATCACTGTCATTGACTCATCTTTCAGCAGAATATAAACTACAGCTCTTCTTCCTACAAATGGAAATGACCGGTGTTTATAATTTGATATACCACCTTATGAATTTAAACTTTTACTAGTCAACCCAAAAAACTATTTTGTTTGTTAGTTAGAAAACATATTGTTAATAAATAGAATACATTATAAGCAGAGTACAGAGGTCACGTGTTCTCCATTTGAACAAGGGACATTAAAACATGTTGATATAAACTGTAACTCTGTGAAAGAGACAAATACTTCTGTCACTTTAGTTAGGTAAAAGTTTAAAGTAAGATTTTTGGTTGTAGTGGAGTATTTGTGTGTGTTGGTGGAATCACAGCTCTGTAACATCCTGTTTGACTGATACAATACTTCACTCAGTTATGCTGCATTTTTACAGTGTAAAAGCGAAAATAATTTTAAATTGTACTAAAATTAAATGCTCATGAATGTATCCGTATGCCGAAATGTTTAGAAGACATTAATAGATGGAGACAGATGTTCGGAGCTGTTTTTAAGGCCATGTACCTCTTTAAAAAGGAAGAAAACATTCAACAGACGGATTTTTAAATGGAGTCTGGGCAGAGGTTCGAACCAGTGAAGCATTTAAAGTCGCGTTTTCACGACAAACGAACAGAAAAATCCAAAAATCCAAACAGACGTTGAACTAATGACGTAAAAACCCGAAAACTCGCGACGAATTCACGATAGCATTTCTTGGAATGAGGTTTCACGTGCACATAGCCGTTAGCACGTTAGCAATCCCAGAGCCATGTTACGGCTGACGCAGCAGATGACGTAATATCAGCGCGTAGGGGACGTCGACGTCTGACGTCAAGACGCTAGGCTGGGGATCACGGAAGCGCCCTGGCATTGTTTACATTCTGCTCTTTGTTCCGACAAAATGTCCAAAAAACGGTCGAAAAGCTCCGAGAGCCGGAGCCTGAGAGCCGCCATCGACCAGCAGCTGACGGCGGCCGCGGACCACATCTTCTGGCTGCTGAAGGAGCGCGGGCAGGCGCAGCTGGAGGAGCTGAGGGAGCTGGTGACGGAGCGGATCACCGCGGCCGTGGAGGAGATCTTCACCGCGTTCAGAGCCACCAGGACGCCCCGCGGAGAACCGGAGGGACCCGGGGACAGACCCAGACCGGGACCCGGAGCAGACAGCGCAGGTTAGTGTCCGGGTCCAGAGACAGACGGGTTCATTTAGTGACTTAATTCATGGAGCTTTCAACCGCATCGCACGGCCTTCATCAGGTGTAAGGACAGTTTAGTTGTTTTAGAGAAACTGGATTCAAACACGCGTTTATTTAAATGAGACAGAAGAATAATAATAATAAGTTCAGTTTCTCTGAATCCAGGATCAATAGATATCGATTCTCTGATCAGAAACCTGATCAATGAAGAAGAAGAAACACCTGAGCTGACAGAGTTCATGTGAATAACAACAAATCAATAATCTATAACAGATCATTGATCTCATCACTGTTTAATTGGAGTCCAGACTTTATTCTTTTATTGATCTGTTCTAAATATATTTACAGTGTTTGGAGCTGAGGAGCTTCAGTTCAGTTTCACACAGAGACAGAAAACATCAGATTCACAAACATGAGCTCACCTCAAGGAATTATTCGAAGACAAAGCAGTAATAGAACATCTTTAAATTCATATATCTGCAGTGAATATTAACTTTGCCATAAAAACCTTTAGAGGACATTAAACTAAACTTTGGAAAATGTAAAATCAAAATATCTTAAAGAGTGTGATGTTCAGCTGTGAAGCTGTTGGAGATGTTTGGAACTGAACTGTTGTTTGTTCAGGTAAAGAAATAATTTGATTAAAACATGTTGGAACTGATCTCATTTGTTTTAAACTGAGACTTTGTGAGTTTGAATTGTCGGACAGATCAAGACATTCGATGTCTGTTTCCAGGTATTTTATAATTAAGAATCAGAATCCAGAATCTGGAGATTTTTCTTCAGTCAGATGCAGCTCCAGTACTGAGAACAACGTGAGGATTTAGACATCTGAGATGATTTAAATAAAGCTGTTTGAATGTGTTTTCTCTACAGAATTGTGTCTGTCTGTCGGAGTCAGGAGTCTCTCCACTGAAAAACATCTGAAATCCGACGTCTCCATGGATGACCGACTGAAGGAGCCTCTGCCCGGCACGTCCTCCAGACTGGAGACTGTCAACGAACCAGACCACCAACCGGCCTCTCCAGAGGATCCGGCTGGTGAGGAGGAGAAGGATGACGAAGAGGAGACATCTCACCGCTGCAGAGTGTGTGGGAAATCCTTTGACAGGAAAGGTTTCCTGATGAAGCACGTGGAGAAACACTCAAAGGAGGCGGAGTGTCTGTGCGGTCTGTGTGGCGAGCGTTTGGAGTCCAGCAACGGCCTCAAGCTTCACCTCCAAACTCACCGAGACAGCAGCAGAACCTGCGACATCTGCGGCAAGAAGTTCCCCTCGATCCGAGCTCAGGAGACGCATCTGAGGCTGCACACTGGAGAGAAACCCTTCAGCTGCCATGTCTGCGGAAAAGGCTTCAATCAGAAGGGCAACATGGTGACGCACATGAGGATCCACACGGCAGAGAAGCCGTTCAGGTGCACTGTCTGCCGCAAAGAGTTCAGCCACGCCGGGTCTCTGGAGCGACACATGAAGGCCCACGATGGACAGACACCGTTCAGCTGCAAAGTCTGCAGGAAGGGATTTGCAAAAAGCACTGAGCTGAGGCAACACGTCCGGAGCCATGAGTCCGACAACCAGCCCGCTGTCAGGAACCGACGCAGGAAACCAAGTCTGACCCCCTCCCACTGCTGCAAGGTCTGCGGGAATGCCTTCCACAATAAAGGGAACTTTGTGCGACATGCTGAGACTCATTTAAATGATCCTGAATGTCGCTGTGGCGTCTGCGGAGAGCAGTCCGAGTCCTCAGAGAGTCTGCAGATCCACATCCAGTGCCACAGAGAAACCAGCAGGATCTGCGACATCTGCGGCATCAGCTTCAGGGACATGGAGATCCACATGAGGACACACACCGGCCAGAAACCCTTCAGGTGCAAAGACTGCGGTAAAGACTTCCCCAGGAAAGGTTCTCTGGAGCGGCACATGAAGCTGCATGCTGGCGAGAGGCCGTTCATTTGTGAGTTCTGCGGGAAGACTTTCATCGAAAACACTGTCTTGAAGAGACACATCAAGAGCCACACGGGCGGGAAGCCAAGGATTTACTCCTGTGACGTCTGCGGCAAGAAGTTCACTATGAGCCAGCACCTGGACGTGCACAAGAGGATCCACACTGGGGAGAAACCCTACACCTGCAGGGTCTGCGAGAAGAGCTTTCGGCAGATCGGAAACCTGGACTCCCACATGAGGATTCACACAGGTGAGAAGCCGTTCATCTGCAGCCTCTGCGGGAAGAGGTTTCGGCAGAAGATCTCACTGGAGACACACGAGAGATTCCACAAGAAGGAGAAACCGTTCGGCTGCCAGCTCTGCAGCAAAGGCTTTGTCCAGAAAATCGACTTGAAAAGACACATGCTGACGCACACCGGGGAGAAACCCTACAGCTGCCGGGTCTGCGGGAAGAGGTACCAGGAGAAACGCTCTGTGGACTCGCACATGAAGGTCCACACCGGAGAACGAGCTGCCAAAGATCCAACTGTGACACCAAACCTGAAACGTCAGGAAGGAATTCATGCCGACTTCATCCAGCTGTGACGAACCAAACACAACGTTCTCAATGTCCCACTGATCTGTGAACCTCCCACTATCACACAGTCTCAGAAAGTAGTTCATCTGTACTGAAGGAGATTTCCCTGGAGCCCGGAACTTTGGTACACCTGGACCAGAGTTAGTTCCTGTTGATGCTGTTTAAGATTTCATGTTTAAATTAAAAGAGTCGTTCCAGTGGCTGAAGAGTCAGATTCAGACTTTAGACTCAGACCTGGTTCTGATGTTTCTGAATCTGTTTGTATTTTATAAACTCAACAGTAGAAACAGAAATGTTTGTTTCACTAAAGAAGAACTTCACCTCAGTGATTCTGATTTTAAACATAAAAACTTTTCTGCAGAGAAACAACAGAAACTTCAATGTTTGAGGTTTGAACCTGAAAATAAAAACATTTCATATTTTCTACTGGATTTTCGTGTCTGGTTATTTTACACTGATCTAACACCAGCTGAATTTAAAGGAACGTCAGACTGGAACTAAAGATTATTTTCAGTTAATCTGTAGATAATTGTCTCCATCAGTTGATTCATTTTCTTTAACATTTAGTTTTGGTTCAGTTTGTTGAGAAAAAAACGTCTGAAACAATGATGATCACTTCTATCAACTGATTAATCATTAATAAACTAATTGTTTCCTGTGTAGGAGTGTGTGTGTGTGTGTGTGTGTGTGTGTGTGTGTGTGTGTGTGTGTGTGAGCGTTTTATTAGGTACACCTGTCCGGCCTGCAGGTGCTAATGTTCAGGTGTGGTCATGGTTAAAGCATCATGAGACGATACAAACAGAATGAGTGAATTAAACTCTGGTTTCATGTTGGTGGAGACAGAACAGCTGGACTGGATCAGACTCTGCAGCTGTTCCTAATAAACTGGACACTGAGTATAAACATCACTGCTCAGTAATTGTAATCAGTAATCTGATGAGCAGAGGGAGTACTTTTACTGTGAGTACTCTGCGTATAGTGTGATGTGGTACTTGTGTACTTCAGAGTCTCAGTGAGTCAGAGAGCACAGAACTTGCTCCTCTGTCTCTGAGTGTAGTGGGTGTGTTTGTCCTCCAGTCCATCAGAGGGCGCTGTTCGCGCTGTTCGCTTCGCTCTCCTCTCAGCGAACTGTCGTCGACGCGGAACTCGGTGTCTCTGTTTACTTCCCCGCTGGCTCTCTTTGTTCGCTGGAGGCTCAGATTGCGCAGAAAAGGAGGAAAATGTGCGCCGTGCAGCTGCTGCGGGTGTCGGTCCACGAGCGGATCAGCGCCGCCGCTGAAGACTTTCTGCTGCAGGTGGAGAAAGGAGAAGAAACGGCAGAAATCCCGGCGCTGAGAGCGCTGCTCACCGAGCGGCTAAAGGCGGCGGCGGAGGAGATCGTCGGTCTGTTTGAGGAAACCGTGGCGGAGTACGAAGACAGAGTGGAGCGGTCAGAGCGGGAGATCTGCCGCCAGAGGAGGCTGCTCGATGCCGTGCTGAAGCCCGAAGTCAGGCTGCACAGAGCAGGTCAGTCCCTGCTCTCTGGACCCGAGGACCCGGACACGGCTCACATGCTAACGCTAGCTAGCATCGTCGCGGCTGACGCGAAGGTTTTTACTGAGACAAACTGATTTAAATGACGTCACAGGACAGAAAAACACGGAAACATGTTTATTGAACAAATAGACAACAACAAACACACCGGCACCAGGCAACAACTACAACTCCCAGAAGCCTTAGCCAGAGTACCTTCGGCAAAGCCTCATGGGAGCTGTAGTTTTTCACTAAATATGAACATTATCATTAATGTGACGGTTGGTTGTTCGGTTTGTCTCCTCTCTCTTCCCGTTGTCCAAACTTTATTCAGTGAATGTTTCTGATCGGACGAAGAGAAGCAGAACAGTAGAGGAGTGAATCTCTAATCACCTCATGTTTCAAGGCTGCGATGATCGATTCAAATCTGGAATGATCCATAATAACATTAATAACATGTCAGTGATTCTATGACTTTGGCTGTAGAGAGACGTTGTGTCTCAGCTCTCAGTGTGTAACAGTGTGAAAACCTGGCAGAGACAGACAATAACAACTTTACAGAGTTTTTAGATATCTCTTATTAAATCTCCACTGTCTCCACTTCATAACCTGCAGCAGAAACTCTGCATGTGACGCTGGCGTATTGTTCACAGCTCACATATGAAATCTTGCAGCACCATGGAGTGTTTCTCCTGTCGGGCTGCTGACTCTGTCAGTCTGTTTTAACTCGCTGAAACACCAGTGGTTTAGAAGAGCAGGTAGAACTCACCTGACACCTGAGCTGAGATCAGAGACTCCAACATAACTGCTGTTCTCTCTCTGCTGCACAACATTAAATCAGTTTTAATTCAATGCTAAAAAAAGTTATTTATTTCCATGTTATTTTTTAATCCTAACCCTTTACGTCAGTTAACAGTTAGAAAATTCGATTTTTGTGAATTGATTTTGAATTGTCCACATTGCTCACTGCTGTCCTCCATTTTCCTAAAAACGCTGTGTTAGCGTTAGCTTAGTTAGCCGAATAATAAGTGAAGCTGATAAAGCGCCCTTTGCTGGATCACAAACAAACTACTTCAGATGGTCTGATGAGCTCAGAGAGACACAGTCTGCAGTTCAAACAGGTCGTCACAGCTTGTTCCAACAGATGTCTGAATGTGGATTCAGACAAAACAACAAAATAAATGTTTCTGCAGAGATGTCAGATATCATGAACTGTCCACAATCTGTGTCTCTGTCTCTGACCTGCAGATGTTGAGCAGCTGCTGAGGAAAGAAGAGGTTCCCCCTGAGCATCAGGAGTGGAGCCCCAGTCTGGACCAGGAGGACCCAGAGCCCCCCCACATTAAAGAGGAACAGGAAGAAGTGTGGAGCAGTCAGGAGGGAGAGCAGCTTCAAGGGCTGGAGGAGGCTGATATCACCAAGTTCACCTTCACTCCTGTCCCTGTGAAGAGTGAAGATGATGAAGAGAAACCTCAGTCCTCAGAGCTTCATCAGAGTCAGACTGAGGAGAACAGAGAGGACTGTGGAGGACCAGGACCAGACAGGAACCCAGGTCCAGACCCACGTTTACAACCTGTTAGTGAAGACAATTCTCTGGACTCTACTGAGACTGACGACAGTGACTGTGATTGGACACAGTCCAACGAGGCTCAGTTGGGTCCAGAGGTTCCTAAAAACAGCGAAGCTACTGAAAACGATGTGGGATCTTCGATGAAGGAGCGACCGTTTCCCTGCTCGTACTGTGGTAAAAGATTCAGCCTGAAGGGGAACTTGAACAGACACATCAGAGACCACACAGGAGAGAGACCGTTTCCCTGCACCGGCTGTGATAAATCCTTTAAAGACAGCGGATCGTTAACGGCACACATGAGGTGTCACACCGGAGAGCAGCCGTACAGCTGCTTATTCTGTGGGAAGAATTTCAGTGGAAGAGGAAACATGACCCGACACATGAGGATCCACACGGGAGAGAAGCCGTTTACCTGCTCGGTGTGTAACAAGAGTTTTCATGTTAAAGAACACCTCAACAGACACATGAAGTACCACACAGGGGAGAAACCTTTCAGCTGCTCTGTGTGTGGGAAAGGCTGTGCTCAGAAAACAGACCTGAAGAAACACATGAGAGTTCACACAGGAGAGAAACCCTTCAGTTGTCCGTTCTGTGGAAAATGCTGCGCTGAAAAAGGAGACTTGACCAAACACATGAGAGTTCACACAGGAGAGAAACCATTCAGCTGCAACATCTGCGGTAAGAGCTGTGCCCAGAAGGGAAGCCTGAAGATCCACATGAGGATCCACACCGGAGAGAAACCATTCAGCTGCTCCGTCTGTGGGAAGTGTTTTACTGTGACAGGACACCTGAAGAGACATATGAAGCTGCATGCAGCAGAGGGTCCGGTGACGCAGGCTGCAGAGACCTGTTCAGACAGAGTTAAAACTGAAGCTGACGCTGAACCATTGAACTCGTCGTGAGGGTCCGAACCCTCAGAGTCTGCAGCCAAATGTTTATCAAACTTCACACATTCAGGGATGTTCATCATTCAGCTGGGAGAAATGAACTGCTCCCAGAGACGTCACTGATCAAAGATACATTAGTGATAATGTAGAATAAGAAATGCGGTTTAACAGCCACAGGATGTGGTTTTGTGTCGGCGCCTCCATTGTGATCAGGGCTGTTTCTGTGTGAAATCCAAACATCTGTTTGAACGTGGGTGAAAAGTTCATATTTGACCTGTTTGAACTTTAGGCTGCGTCACTGCTCATCAGACCATCTGAAGTAGTTTGTTTGTGATCCAGCAGAGGGCGCTCTATCAGCTTCACTTATTATTCGGCTAACTAAGCTAACGCTAACACTAACACAGTGTTGTTAGGAAAATGGAGGACAGCAGCGAGCAGAGCCGACACCAAAACATCTGAGAGTCAGAATGTAGAAGTGTTTTAGATTCTACGCTGAGGGTCGCAAAGTCACAAATAAAAGTGACTGTTTGTCGACTTTGTTTCTCTCCATCAACAGTAAATCTGCAGACTCAGCTTAGCATCTGAGAATCCAGACGAGTAGAGCAGAAGGTTCTTAAAGTTACAAAAATAATGATGTGTTTTGGGGCTGGTGAGTTCAAATTAATTTGAATGAATTGTGGGTCATGTAGAATTTGTCTGATCTTGATGTTTAGAAAAAGCGACAGCCCTGGTCGTGATGTCACAGTGCTCACACAGATCACCTGTCCAACCTGGAAACCCTGATCACTGCCCAGGAGACTGAAGCTGGAGATTCATTCATGACTGATCCCAGAGCTGCTGCTGTACAACAACACTACAGATATTTAACAGGCAGCTGAGAGCTGTGGTCAGCAGTCTGATGTGACCATATGACCACCATCACACCTGGTTGGTTTTCCTCAGTCGTTGTCAGGTGCTCAGAGACGTGAAGAACTGATCAGGACTCGGGACTGGAGAGGATCTGACTTTACACACTGCTGCCACAGTGAACACCTGGACCAGGTGAGCTCTGAGCACAGACAGATTTCCTCTGAGGAGCCTGAACATGACTCAAGAGGTGTTGATGAAGAACCTGTTGCTGCTTCGTTCTCCTCACGTCTCTGTGACTCACCTGTTTTAGGAGAAACTGATTTCTGCTGAGTCATTCTCAGTCAGTAGATTATTTAAAGAACTCATCACTAACGTCATCATAACAGTAAAAATAAAAAAGATCCTTTTGAGTTTGTGTGAAAAGATTTATTTTAGGAAAATATGAGAAATAAAGTCAGTGAAAGACACCTGTGTTTATGTGTGATCAGGGTTTTGATGGTAAAGTTGAACATCAGCCACCACATACTCTACAGTGTTGTTCCATATGCTGCCACCCACTGGCCAGTTGATGTAAGTCTCACACAAGATACTCAAAACCAAGATGGCCGACAAAGGCCAGAAACACTGAGTCCTTTTGTAGGAGGAGATGCCTGCAGTTAAAAACATTGGTAACATCAAGTAACATCTAAGGAGTAATACCATTGTATTGATTTTATATTTGGAGGAAATTATAATTAATCATATGGCCATTAGATTTGTTTTTAAATAATTTTTTGTATTTTAAGAAACTGAAGTTCAGAATTTTTTTTTTCACATCTAAAGAATAAAAAGGCAAATAATCCTGAGGATTTCATGATTCATTTTAAATCACGAGCAGCTGTCATTCTCACTGTGTCGATGATTCACTAGAATGAGTTTTAAACTGTTGAAATCTGAATTGCAGTTGTGACAGAGTCTCAGTCTGTCCTGTCGTAGCTGTTTGTCCTCCAGTCCAGCAGAGGGAGTACTTTTACTGTGAGTACTCTGCGTATAGTGTGATGTGGTACTTGTGTACTTCAGAGTCTCAGTGAGTCAGAGAGCACAGAACTTGCTCCTCTGTCTCTGAGTGTAGTGGGTGTGTTTGTCCTCCAGTCCAGCAGAGGGCGCTGTTCGCTTCGCTCTCCTCTCAGCGAACTGTCGTCGACGCGGAACTCGGTGTCTCTGTTTACTTCCCCGCTGGCTCTCTTTGTTCGCTGGAGGCTCAGATTGCGCAGAAAAGGAGGAAAATGTGCGCCGTGCAGCTGCTGCGGGTGTCGGTCCACGAGCGGATCAGCGCCGCCGCTGAAGACTTTCTGCTGCAGGTGGAGAAAGGAGAAGAAACGGCAGAAATCCCGGCGCTGAGAGCGCTGCTCACCGAGCGGCTAAAGGCGGCGGCGGAGGAGATCGTCGGTCTGTTTGAGGAAACCGTGGCGGAGTACGAAGACAGAGTGGAGCGGTCAGAGCGGGAGATCTGCCGCCAGAGGAGGCTGCTCGATGCCGTGCTGAAGCCCGAAGTCAGGCTGCACAGAGCAGGTCAGATCCGGAAACAGCCGAGCGGCGAACCGCGGCCGGTGCTAAAACAGCGCGTGCGGACTGATTGTTGATCTGCTGTGGCCGTTTCCGGGGAAACGGGTGGTTTATGACGTCAGGTTTATTGATTATAGATTCAGTGGATCACATACACTGAACTGATTAGGTGATTGATCGATAATTAGCTGCCAATCAACTCATTAATCATCAGAATCAGTTTATTTCTTTTCAGTTTAGAGTCGGGGGGGGTTAACAGGTGAAACCACCTCTTGTCAATCAGTTTATTGATCTGTGGAGGAATAATCAATAACTGAATTAATCAGTATTTCTGTAAACATGAATTAAAATGTTTTATTTTAATGTCAGATTCAAAGATTTTCCAGACGATTTCTTCAGCGACTCATCGAGAGCTTCAGTCATTGATCGACTGATCGGTGGATATCAGCACATAATCAGCAGACAACTGGAGCTGGGTCAGACTCAGACCCTGAACCCAGAGATCCTGAACCCTGATCTCAGACCATCACAAAGAAACATCAGAGTCAGGGTCATCATTTAGCATTAGCTTAGCATTCAGTAACCCTGTCAGAGGGCACACTGCTCCTCTGACGCTGATCTGTCGACGTCTCTGCTCTCCTCTGCAGACGTCTGTCAGTGACCAGGAGGACCAGTCTGGACCAGGAGGAGGCTCAGAGATTCATCAGAGTCAGACTGAGGAGAACAGAGAGGACTGTGGAGGACCAGGACCAGACAGGAACCCAGGTCCAGACCCACGTTTACAGCCCCAGGCTGAGGACAGTGATGGTGATTGGCAGGAGACCAGAGAACCTTTAGGTTTAAAGACTCTCAGACGTGGAGCTGAGGAGAAACCACTCAGCTGCTCTGACTGTGGTAAAACATTCAGCTACAGTTACTTTCTGAAGAGAAACCGTTCAGCTGCTCTGTCTGTCAGAGACATTTCAGGTTTAGAGGAGTGAGACACATGAAAGTCCACGTGGCAACAGATTTACTCTGACGTCAGGAGTCTTTCAGTCAAATAAAATAAATTCTAATTGATCTGAACTGTTCTTTATGGGCTGTGGTCAAATTCATGTTCCGTTAACGTTAAAGGAAAAACTCTTGTAAATCACAGTCGTTCTTGTGAAGATATTAACGATTATACTGATGATTGTGTTTTGATAAACTCATTTATTGTCTCATCAGAACAAACCAACATGTTTTACCTGCGTCATGAGAAAAATAATGATTCCAGTTTCTTGATCAGTCTGTCTGCAGTTTATTGTTCCCGTCAGTTTATGACTGCAGATTAACGTTTTATTTCTTTGAATAAAATGTATTAGACTTTAGTCTTCTTGTTTCTTTGTTGTTGAAAGATTTTCATCAGGAATGTTTCTGTATTTAAAGCAGAATGTTTCAGTTAAATCTAAATCAGCTTATATTCAGTTTCAGTTCCAGTTGTTTTTACAGTGTTTGAACAAACTCAGCCAGATCAGAACAGTTTTCCATCAGGAGGGTACAAATTCATTTCCTGAATACTTCACAATAAAAGCTGCCTGATGAGGGACAGGATGTAAGTGGGTCACAGAATCATGATCATGACTCAGGTGTCGTCAGAGGTTCACAGGTTCAGACTGAAGCAGGTGAGAACTGGACAGAGACAAGTGAACCTCTGTCTGTTTAAAATGTGATTCAACAAACAGACTCTGTTCAGACACACACAAGATGTTTTACAGGAGAAAAACCTTTCAGCTGTTTGTTTTGTTCTTATGGAGCTTTAAACTTTCCTTTTTCTTTCTTTTACTTTAAACATGTCAGTTTTAATCTGTTTGGTCTTTTGGTTCAGTTTTTACGTCACTCCAGGAGAGAAGGTCTGAAGCAGCTGTTACATAATGTCTGTCTCTGTCTCTGTCCTGCAGATGTTGAGCAGCTGCTGAGGAAAGAAGAGGTTCCCCCTGAGCAGCAGGAGTGGAGCCCCAGTCTGGACCAGGAGGACCCAGAGCCCCCCCACATTAAAGAGGAACAGGAGGAAGTGTGGAGCAGTCAGGAGGGAGAGCAGCTTCAAGGGCTGGAGGAGGCTGATATCACCAAGTTCACCTTCACTCCTGTCCCTGTGAAGAGTGAAGATGATGAAGAGAAACCTCAGTCCTCAGAGCCTCATCAGAGTCAGACTGAGGAGAACAGAGAGGACTGTGGAGGACCAGGACCAGATAGGAACCTAGGTCCAGTCATTGATTACAAAGCTTCAGAATTCTCTGTAGCTGAAATTGAAGTGAGCTGTGATGACTGGGAGGAGACAAGTGAAGCTCAGTCTGGTTTAAAGTCTCTGGAAAGTAACGACGGCCGCGTCAGTGAGAAACCATTCAGCTGCCCCGAGTGTGGGAAAAAATTCACAAAGGGCAGATTTCTGGAGACTCACATGAGAATCCACACGGGAACAAAACCATTCAGTTGTTCAGTGTGTGGGAAAAAATATACAAGAAAGGGATATCTGATCCAACACATGTCTGTCCACAGAGGAGAGAAAGGACAGAGCTGCAGCATCTGTAACAAAAGACTTGTCTGGCAGGCGGGAGTGGAGCGCCATCAGTGTGTTACAGGGTTTCCACAGCTTCACCTCAGCTCCTCTGCTGCTGCTGTGAGCTGTAACACTGTGAGCCTCTCTGAGTGTGATAAAAGACTCTGCTACAGTCATCATCTGAAAAAAGACCTGGGAGCTCACACTGAAGAGAATCTGTTCAGCTGCTCAGTCTGTGGAAGAAAATTTACACAAAGAGGATATCTGATGCAGCACATGGCACGCCACACAGGGAAGATCCGATACCGCTGCTGTGTCTGTGAGAAAACATTCGCTTGGCGTCATGAGCTCAAAAACCACAAATGTGGCAAAGATTCATCACAGCTCAGTCAGACCGAACCTTCAGACAGCAGCTCAACTCAACACAGGAAAACAGAGTCTGATGGAGAATCTGACTCTGATGACAAGACTTCAGACTCCTCTGAACCTGAGACTGAAGTCAGAGACAAACCTCAGACAGGTTTAAACTCGGAGACAAACAGTGAAGTCCCTGTGAGCAATGAGGGTGGAGGTTCTGACAAGAAATCTTTTATCTGCTCTGAGTGTGGAAAAGCCTTTTGTGGTGAGGAGAATCTGAAGATACACATGGGAACTCACACAGGAGAGAAACCGTTCAGCTGTTCGTTTTGTGATAAAGGATTTACACAGAAAGGACTTCTGACAAACCACGTGGACGTCCACACAGAGGAGAAACGCTTCCTTTACTGTGTTTGTGGCAAAAGATTTGCTTGGCGTTACAACCTCAAAGAGCATCAGTGTGTTGGTGAGTCCTCAGAGCCTCCAGCCAGAAGCTCAAAGACTCAGGCTGAGGTCAGTGATGATCAGTGTAAGGAGACCAGGGAACCTCAGTCAGGTTTAAACTCTCCAAACAAAGATGAAGTCCCTGAAGGGGACATGAGAGGTGATGATTCAGAGAGACCGTTCAGCTGCACTCAGTGTGGGAAAAGATTTCGTCGCAAGAAAAATCGGCAGGAGCACATGAGAATTCACACTGGAGAGAAACCTTACGGCTGCTCAGTGTGCATGAAGTACTTTTCATGCAGTGGATCATTACGAAAACACATGAGAATCCACACCGGAGAGAAACCATTCAGCTGCTCGGTGTGTGGGAACCGTTTCACTGAGAGTGGACATCTGAAGGTTCACATGAGAACGCACACAGGAGAGAAACCGTTCAGCTGCTCAGTCTGTGGGAAAAGCTTCACCTGGAGGCAAAGCTTCAATAATCACATGAAATATCATACAGACACAAAGAGAGAGGTGAAGTAGAGATTCGCGTCTCTGAGACGGTCTCTGAAATATACTGAAGCTAAGAAATGTAAACTTCTAAAACGTGCCTTATTTATCGTTATGAGTCCACTTCACGGCATCAAGACAAACTGTGAATTTATGAACCAGATGATCAAAGGTCACATGATACAGTCACAGTTACATGTCTGTTAAACCAATGAAGGTATTTTATCACAATGATGTAACAATACTGTCAAATATAAATTCCTATTAATGTACTAATACAACCAGAGACAGAAACAGTGTAAACTCTACAGAAATATATATGAGATGAATAGATTCTGTTGTCTCATGCTATGTATTGACCAGCCAATATTCACATTTAATGTAGAAGAATTTCTATAAGCTCCCTCAGTGAATATATGATATCCTTTCTCTGTTGATTTAGTAGAATGGTGATTCTATTTTCTGTTCTTTATTCCTTTCTCCTGGATTATGTACAGATTGGCCTGTTTGAATGAACTGAATCTGTAACCAACGAGAAAGATGATCAAACGTCACTGATGTCAGTTTCTGCTTCTTTATAATCAGTAAAGTATTTTAGAAGATGGACTCACTCGTGTTTGTTATCAACACAAACAGCAGCTTTCACTTTGGAACCAGAAAACAAACTAAAAATCACTACAGGTCTGAGAAAAAATTCAGACTGTAGTTTCTAGTTTGAAACACTAGAGGGCAGAACAATCAACCACCTCATTAAACTCTGAGTGAAGATCGATAAGATGTCTGAGTGAAACTAACGTCAGTAAAGTCAAATATATATTTTCAGACCGAACCCAGCAGATCAGTTTCCTCTTCGTTTCTCACATCTTCACTTTTCTTTGTCATGAAAGATCAAACGTTTTTCTTTAAATTAAAACTGACATCAGATCAGCTGAATGATGTCACCACCCACCTGTCCATTCATGTTTCACTCAGGTAACACCCACAGTCATCAGGTGTGTCCGACTTTACGTGATGCACATTAGTTAGAACTGAACTGACTGCAGACTGTTATACAGAGCCGAACACAGCTGAAGTTGACGTTGAATGTGCTAACTGGTCCAATCACAGTTCCCCAACACACCTGCGCAGTTTGAAACCTGCCTCCGTTAATCTGAGTGTCGGAGCTGCAACACAGAAACAGAACATCTCTGGATTCAAACCCAGCGTCACCTCTGGTGTCCGGAGCGGGAAAACCCACCTGGAGAATCGGATGAATCGAGCTTCCGGTCTTGGGATAGGTGAAGCGTGAGTACCCGGTGTATGAACCGGTTTTACTCTGACTGATGTTTCACCTGTTTTTGTTTTCTTTTAAACTTAAAAAATGCGTGAACCTTCACAGAGATGAACTTCTAACAGCACGTGAACACAGCACGCTGCCCATCCAAGGTTATTAGATAGAAATAAATACATCTAATTAAGAGCAGGGCTGTGGACAAACAGTTACTGACTGAAGTGATGAATAAATATAGTTGAAGGATGGATGTGCAGAACTGGCAGTGAAGTCTGTAGAAAATACAACAGGTGAGCACAGGTGGCAGTGTTCATCTGACACACAGAGTCTGGTCACAGTCCTGGTCCTCCTAAAGTCCACCACCAGCTCCTTGGTCTTGTTCATGTTTAGGAGCAGATGAATAGAGTTGTCTATTACTCCCACGTCTATTTCTAACACACCAGCACTGTTATCAGAGAACTTGATGATTCAGTGTTCAGAGTGAACTAGGCAGGGCGCCCCCCTGAGCTGCCCCTCTGTTACTGACCACACCAGACTGGGAGGACGCCAGCTGCACAGACTGAAGTCTGTCTGACAGTCAGTGATCCAGGACCTGGTGCTGACACTCGTCCTGAGCAGCTTCTCACTCAGCAACAAACAACATGACTCTCACTGTCACACTGCAGCAGGTGGATGACAGCATCATCCACACCCATTATCAATTTATTAGGAACCCCAGTTAAAACTAAGGTGGTCTAAAACAATCCTGAACATTAGAACCGTCATGAAGGAGGATTCATTACAGGACATCACACTGGAGTAGTGAAATGAGGAAAAACCTAAATGATAGAATTGATCAGCAACAAGAAAATCAAAGTTTAGCTTTAGAAGTTCTTTACAATAAAAATTGATTCAGTATCAGAGATTCTGTTTCAGTATTCGTATTTAATGTCAGTGAAAATGAACATTTAAAGAAGCACAGATGCCAATGATCAGTTGGGCTTTTATTTAATTAATATATGAAAAAATAATTCCATAAACGTTTATGTTGATAAAGTGTCAGTGGCTCAGTTCAGCCTCATTTACATTCAGTACAACACAAAGTCCTGAGAGGTAAGAAGGAGTTAGTTGAAACCAGATCCAGCAGTTTTCTGTTGCGGTCGATCTCCTTTTCATATTCAGATATTTTTCTCTCCAAATGTCCAAACAGATCTTTACGAACCGCAGTCAGCAGCCGCCGTTTGAACGAATCTTTAAGATCCTGAAATCTGGACATTTTCCACAGATCGTAGAATCAAACAAGAAAAAACACTGGTGGTGGTTTTATCGTTATTTAGACCTGGCTGACATGTTTCCTCTGCTCCTGTAGCAAACACAACATCCATACGGGCTGCTGCTTCTTCTTCTGTGGTGTTTAACGCCACTCAGCTCCTCCATTGTCCCGACTACTAAACTTTTCCCATCAGGCCTGTTTCCCGCTGGAAGTTGATCGAGCTCCTTCTGTCCTGTTCACTCGTTCCTCACTCCAGTCTGTTCTTTATCTTGCTCTCGTGCCTAATCTTTGCATTTCCTCCGTCATGTCCGCTCTTTCTCAGCTTCATCTGCTGCAGTTGGATACATTTCATGTTGGAATCTCACCTCCTTCTCATTTTCTCTCACGGCTCTCTGTGTGTCCTGCACCTCCTGTTGTTCCCACAATACTCGTCCACTCTCTACTGCTCAGGACAGCTGCGTTCCGCCGAGACCCGGAAGTGAAACACGACTTCCGGTACACCATCGACCTTCAGAATAAAAGTAGACAGTCTTTTCTATAACAGTTCAACATGAAGCCAAATGGAGACAGAGGCTCAGGTTTTTAGAACCAGACATATTCTAATGTGAGCGACACAAACACTGAACCTGCCTTTGAGAAACTCATGTTAATTGACGAACTGAAGTTACTGTAGAATATAAACCTTAGTTAAACAATTTCTCCATGTGTATATATATATATATATATATATATATATATATATATATATATATATATATGTCATTTTTTTCTCCCACGTAAAGTTAGTAGATGAGATGGGCCTCAAAGGGGATTTTATTTTGAAACGTGCCTCCGGAAGTTATGATTTCTACTTTAACAATGTTATCTGAGAGTCGACCCGTCAGTTAAATCCCAATAAGAAGAGAAAAGCTGTGGGTCGTCTGGTTTTCTGAACAGATCAGCGATGGACCGACACCGGAAACTACCGGATGTGGATCTGAGAGGAGAAGGTTTGTTCTGTTTCTGCTGCAGGAAACGTTTAAGACTGCGTTGCTAACGATGCTAAGCTAACGTTAGCTAACTCAGTCCGTAAGGAAAACGGTTTTTTTTTTTTTTAGAGGAATAATTATTTCGTGGACACGAGGAGCCTTTAGTGTTGATGATGTTAAGAATTTACTGTTGAATGTGTGAGAGAAAAACCAGACGTGATGATTTACATCAGAGTTGTTAAAGACTTCAGGTGAATCAGTAACTAGTTACATTACAAACAGTAACTGAGACCAGGACTGAATCAGCAAAGACTCTGTTTAAACAAGTTGTTATTCATCCTTCAGATATTATTTTATTTATTTTAGATTATTTTTCTATTTTGCTATTCCTGCTGCTGCTGTAACAATGTAATTTTCCCCACTATGGGAAGGATTATCTTATAAAACGTTATTGACCCTTACAATGCCCCCGGTGTGTTTTTCTCAAGTATTGAGGCGCCGGAGGGGACGATGTTCCAGACCTGCAGCGTCCATGCATCTACAACCTGATCAACTTTCCCTCGTCCAACAAGTTCGCCCTGTGAAATCCACACCACAAGGCACGGGTCTAAATTAGCTTATATGAAAATAGAACTGTTAGAAATCGTAATAAAAGCAGTAAAATAAACCAGATATTAAAGTCAGGAAGCGTTGGATTGTGTAGCTGATATAAAGTGATCACTACAGAAGCAGAATCTGTTTCCTGTTTGTTCCCATTGCCACATTTTCTTCAGCTTGTTTTATGACAGTAATCCATTTCTGTCGTCTTTCAGGATCTTTGGGAATCTGATAAAACACAGCAGATTCCACCATGTTCACTTTTTATAAACACAGCAGGCAGAGAGACAGGTTAGCTGCTAGCAGTGGCTTTCCTGCCAATATGTCAGTCTTTTGATTTTGACTTCTGCATGCTCGGATTGTGTGACGTCAGCTACCGGAGCTCTGTAGCTTTATACATGAACCTCTACACTTCACAGACAAGTTGATGCAGTAGTTGAAAACATTTTGTCACCTGACGGCCATTGCAGACTCTGCCACACACTTGGAAAGTGAGTGATGAGGGGACAGGTACATGTACAATCAGGTTTCAAAGCAACTTGTTTCTAAAACTGATGGTGTTTGATTCCTCTTCTGTTGAGCAGTGATTACTGGCCACACGCCTCTGAGGTGTTTCATCAAGAATTGCAGCTTTTACTGTTTGGGTTCATCAGCTTATTGTTTCATCCCTGATTTTCTATTAACCAATGAAGAGCCTGTGCAGTTTTTAAATACAGTGAAATAATGAATGTAAGAAAACAGGCACTGAAATGTAATATTTCTAACAGCCGCGTTTAGACAGAGGAACTCTAGTGTTTTGTCCCTTTGTGTAACTTTAATGTGTGCACTGAAGATCTCTTTCATGTCTCACAGGCTTTAACATGAAGCTGTTTTTACATTAACCACTGATTGTCTGTGTTTCAGCTTTACCCTCAGATGTCAGAAAAGTGATTGTTGGTGAGCATCAGGAGTGGAGCCCCAGTCTGGACCAGGAGGACCCAGAGCCCCCCCACATTAAAGAGGAACAGGAGGAAGTGTGGAGCAGTCAGGAGGGAGAGCAGCTTCAAGGGCTGGAGGAGGCTGATATCACCAAGTTCACCTTCACTCCTGTCCCTGTGAAGAGTGAAGATGATGAAGAGAAACCTCAGTCCTCAGAGCCTCATCAGAGTCAGACTGAGGAGAACAGAGAGGACTGTGGAGGACCAGGACCAGACAGGAACCCAGGTCCAGACCCATGTTTACAGCCTATCAGTGATGACAGTTCTCTGGACTCTAGTGAAACTGAAGTCAGTGACGGAGACTGGGAGGAGACCAGGGAACTTCAGTCTGGTCTAAACTCTGTGAAAAACAGCAAAGTCACTGTTATAGATTTTAACTGTAACACTGTTGAGAGATCATTCAGCTGCTCTGAGTGTGGTCAGAGATTTGGCCGTAAACCACATCTGAACGCGCACATGAGAATTCACACAGGAGAGAAACCATTTAGTTGCTCCTTTTGTGGTAAAAGATTTTCTCAAAAGGGAAACTCGATCAGTCACATGAGACTTCACACAGGAGAAAAACCTTTCAGCTGCTCCGTCTGTAAAAAACAGTTCAGATATAGTGGAGATGTTAGCAGACACATGAGAATCCACACAGGGAAGAAAAAAATCAACCGCAGTGTTCACTCAGCATCAGAATCAACCAGGGACTTAGGTCCAGATCGACTCTTACCGCCAGTTACTGATGATAAAACAGAACCAAAACCTGAGACTGAACCCAGTGATGATGGTTGGAAGGAAACCAAGGAATCTGAGTCAGATATAAACGCTCTGAAAACTGATGATGTTTCAGTTAGTGATATAAGATCTAATACTGACAAGGAGTCATTTAGCTGCTCTGAGTGTGGGAGAACATTTTGTCGTAAGGACCATCTGATGAGCCACATGAGAACGCACACAGGAGAGAAACCGTTCAGCTGCTCAGTTTGTCAGAAACGTTTCAGCTGCAGTGGAAACATTTTGGCACACATGAGAATTCACACAGGAGAGAAACCATTTGAATGCTCTTTCTGTGGCAAATGTTTCAGTCAGAAAGGAACGTTGCAGCTGCACACAAGAATTCACACTGGAGAGAAACCCTTCAGTTGTCCATTTTGCGATAAAAGGTTTGCACATAAAAGGCGTATGACGCTGCACATGTCAGTTCACACGGAGGAGAAACGATTCAACTGTAGTGTTTGCAATAAAAGATTCACCTGGTACACGCAGCTTAAAACCCACAAGTGTGTCGGTGAGTCCTCACAGCTTCGTCAAAACCAAACTGAAAAAAAAGTTTCTGCCAAGGAGTTGTTCAGCTGCACTGAGTGCGGGAAAACATTTAGCCTCAAGGGTAATCTGAAAACGCACATGAGAATTCACACCGGAGAGAAACCGTTCAGCTGCTCAGTTTGTGGTAAAAGTTTCAAACAAAACGTACATCTCACCGAGCACATGACGATTCACACAGGAGAAAAACTGTATAAATGCAACGTTTGTGGCAAAGGATTCAATAAGAAGTTACTTGTCAAAAATCATATGTGTGTTTAATCCTCGGACGCTGAGTTTTTCTGCATGCAAACAATCTACCTGACTGTACGCATCATTTTCCAGTACAGTGTCTGCAAAGATTTGAATCTTTGAAGCAGCTCAAAACCTAATTATGAAGTGAAATAACTACTGAAGACTTCGGCTGCAGTCCAATAGTCAAAAATAATCTCCTTTCCTAACCACTTCTCCTTGACCTTGATGGACAACGTTGTGAGATCAGGGAAAGATGTGAAGGAGAACTGATGAAGAATTAGGAAAAGAGAACCATTTGACTGCACTTACACTAGGCTTTTCTTTTAACCAACTTTATTTATAACATGTGGAGGACATGTTCAGTGACAAACTCAGTGCTGTAAGCTACATTTCAATAAGGTTTCCTGTTTAACACTAATAATATAATAACATGAAACCAATGTATAAGTTCAGAAAGTTGAGCCATTAAAATAATAATAAAAAGGAACTGCGATGGGTCCAGAGTTATATTCAGACAGAGATGTATAGTTTCCTGTTCTGGGCACTTTTACCTTTTTATATGTTTAAGTAGAGAAAATAATTTTTTAGAGGGTGGAAGGATTTTCAGAAGTTTCTGATTGCATCACTGACAAACAGGTGCTCTGCTGTATTTTCATGTTCGTGGATCTGCTGCAGTGAAACTACAGCGGTGTGTCGCTTTAGATGCTGCTGCTGCAAGGAATTATGGGACAGCATTCTCTCCTTTTCTTTGGTAAAGGAAGGTTCAGTGTCTCCTCTGCTAAAGGAGATAAGATAGGAAGCACTGAAGCTCCTTTCCTTAACATTTAGAGAACTGGACCAGCTCTTATCACGGCTGATACTCAGAGGTTTCCAGGTCATTTCACACAGTTTGGAACCTTCCTAAGCAAAAAGGATGATTGGACCACGGCCTTGATGTTGGAATCAGAATACTGCTGAGTTTAGGGTCAGGGTGTGATTGGAAGACGGAAACATTTTACTTTAAAGTTTAATCTAAGTTTATGTGGCCTGACCTGAACTAACCACTTTATCTCTCTATGGGCTCTTTTATAACAGCACAGTGCTGGTTCCTGCTTCAGAAACGGTTCTGTAAAAACAGTGCTGGTGCCAAAAACCTGGACTACATAAAGTAAGATGGTTTCAAGGTGGAACAAAAATCATTTAAATTAATTTTAGCCTTAATAAATATGTAGTATTCAATGGTGATTTTATTTCACAGTTAGGTAAAAGAGGAGGTGCTGCTCTGATTATTCTCGTAGCTGTATAATTTAAAAAAAATATTTTTGCCTCACATCAAGTGGAGAAACCATTTTATAGACAATCTGATGTGACACAAATCTCCTCAACAGCTTTTTTTAGTTTGAAGTTTATGACCTGTACAGTGATGATAAGCTCAGAATGAAGACCTCATGTTTAACTGAATGTGCTTCCTTCTGTTGTTTTATTCTTTAGATAAATATATAATGAACACGCAGCAACTGTTCTGGTTTCTCTGTCTTTCACACCGTCATCCACCTAACCCTAATTTCACTTTTATTTCCTTACCACTTTTTCTGTTTATGTGATGTTACAGATAAAACTCACCGCTGCAGATGAACATGTTCCCTTAAAACTCCAGCAACCTTTTTTATTCCTTTGCACCTGCAGCTGGAGACATGTTCAGGTCATCCGTTCGTCTTATTCTCACAAACGCCATTTCTCAGTCACATCTTGAGGGAATTCCTTCAGATTTATTTCCTTCGACTTTATTGGTTGGCTAAGAGAACCACGAGACAGTGATCGTAGTTTTATTTTATCCTCATACACCCAGAACATAAACAAACAGTTTAATCAGTTAGTTTATTAAGTCACTGTAAACAGCTCCACATCCTAAAACTGCTCAATTCTTTTATTCTGAGTGTTACAGAAAATACATCATCATAATGTGTTATTATGTTGGAGTGCATTCAGAAAGTATTCAGACCTCTTCACTTTTTCACATTGTATATTGCAGACAAAAATAAAACAAAAAATCCCTCATCGATCTATAGCAAATAACCCATAATTAAATATTACATTTGCAAATTTGTTAAAAAGGAAAAAGTCAAATATCATGTATCAAGTATTCAGATCCTCAACTATGACACTGGAAATTTAGCTCAGGTTCCACCTGTTTCTCTGGATCATCATTGAGATGTATACACCTTGATTGGATTTCACCTGAGGTAAATTCAGCTGGACATGATTTAGAAAAGCTCACACCTGTCTATATAAACGATGAGATGTCTCCTCATAGGATCACCTCTGTGAACCAGGCTCTTCCCCCCTGATTGCCCAGTTTGGCAGCCAGCTCTAGGAAGAATTTTGGTTGTTCCAAACTTCTTCCATGTAAGAATTATGGAGCTCATTGTGCTCCTGGGAACCTTCAATACAGCAGAAAGTTTTTGTAGCCTTCTCCAGATCTGTGCCTTGACACAACTCTGAGCTCTGCAGACAGGTCCTTCTTCTTCACCGCTTGATTTTTGCACTGGTAGCATTATCAGCTGTGAGACTTTATATAGACAGGTGTGTGCCTGTTCACATCTTGTCCAATCAGTTGGATTTACTGCAGGTGGACTCCAGTCAAGGTGCAGAAACATCTCAAACATGATCCTGAGAAATGGGAGGTAAATGTGAAAAAAAGTGAAGAGGTCTGAATACTTTCTGAATGCACTGTACACGGAGAGGAGGGGTGGGAGTGGTGCTGAAGTTTCTGATGACTCTGGGAAACAGAAACCAGAAAGTATTCTAACACAGCCTCTGTCTGTAATGTAGTGGTGGAAGAAGTGTTAAGATCTTTTTCTTTAAAAGTTTAATCGACTAAATTATTAATTGATTCATTAAGAAAATGACTTGCAAAGTGACTTTCAAGTGAATGTGGTGGAATCAAATGTACGAAATAAATTTCTTAAATGTAGTGAAGCAGAATGAAGTGATTATAATAAAACACAATACAAATACTTAATAAGACTTAGTGACTTAATAAGACTCAGTGTTTCAGAGCTTCATCACACATCACTGACTACACAGCCAGGCGAGGTCTGGGTCTGGATCAGCTTGTCCTGATCATAATGTAACAACATCATGATCAGCTGGTTGTTTCCTCCTGGACTGATGTTTGGACAGACACAGTCTGAGCATGTCTCCCTGCAGAGCTGTAGAGTCTGATCTGTGATGATGAGCCTAATGCTGCTCCCACGATCCTGCTCAACACCTGCCGTTAGACATCATTAGTCCTGCTTCTAGTCTTATTGCTACTACTATTATCACGGTTATAATTGTGATTAAGGTTATTACTGTTATTGAAACCACTTTACGTGCCTGCAGCCGCTGATCACAGTGATTACTCAGCACATACGGAACAATTCTGTTTTCATTTCTGCTACAGAAGTGGATGAGTTGGCTTCATTAGTAATAACACGGTACAAACAGTGTGTAGGTGATAATGTAACAGGAGGAGCTGAGTTGGACTGTCTCTGCTCGTGTCTCCTCGGCCTGTATGTGAAGCTGCAGGAGCTAGCTGCGGCTAACAGCTAACCTTAGCTAACGTTAGCTTAGCAGTGAAATGAACGGAACAGCGGACGTGTTTCCAGCAGGAGACAGACAGACAGACAGACAGACAGACAGACCTCTCTGTTTTATTTCAGGAGTTAAAACCACATCCAGCATTCTCCGATGGCGGCGATTCTCCATATATATATATATATTTTTTAATTTTATAATAAAAGCATTATTTACAGCAAGTGATCATATCCGGATCTGATTGACTGATTTTTTATGGAATTATTTGTTCATCCATCCATCACCCTGTACAGATCACCAGTCCATCGCAGAGCCAACACATAGAGACCAACAACCATTCACACTCACTGTCACAGCTACAGGTGATTCAGTCAGCAGTTAACCTGCATGTGTTTGACTGTGGGAGGAAGCTGGAGAAAAGAAAAGCCCAGAGCAAACTGTGTACCGGAAGTCGTGTTTCACTTCCGGGTCTCGGCGGAACGCAGCTGTCCTGAGCAGTAGAGAGTGGACGAGTATTGTGGGAACAACAGGAGGTGCAGAACACACAGAGAGCCGTGAGAGAAAATGAGAAGGAGGTGAGATTCCAACATGAAATGTATCCAACTGCAGCAGATGAAGCTGAGAAAGAGCGGACATGACGGAGGAAATGCAAAGATTAGGCACGAGAGCAAGATAAAGAACAGACTGGAGTGAGGAACGAGTGAACAGGACAGAAGGAGCTCGATCAACTTCCAGCGGGAAACAGGCCTGATGGGAAAAGTTTAGTAGTCGGGACAATGGAGGAGCTGAGTGGCGTTAAACACCACAGAAGAAGAAGCAGCAGCCCGTATGGATGTTGTGTTTGCTACAGGAGCAGAGGAAACATGTCAGCCAGGTCTAAATAACGATAAAACCACCACCAGTGTTTTTTCTTGTTTGATTCTACGATCTGTGGAAAATGTCCAGATTTCAGGATCTTAAAGATTCGTTCAAACGGCGGCTGCTGACTGCGGTTCGTAAAGATCTGTTTGGACATTTGGAGAGAAAAATATCTGAATATGAAAAGGAGATCGACCGCAACAGAAAACTGCTGGATCTGGTTTCAAACAGCGACTTAAAGCGGCCAGGATCAGGTTAGTTTTCTCTCCTGCTGCTGGAAATGTCTTTATTGTTCTGCTAATGTTGCATGGAGGAGCTGCTAAGCTAAATTAGCCACACCGTCCATACACAGCTTGTTAGCCGCAGTTAGCTCCTGCTATAAAGTTTCATTATGTTCAGTGGATATGGTTTCAACTGTGATAACTTTAGCTCTCTGTCAGTTACTGTGGTAACTTTAGTTCTCAGTCAGTTATTGTGGTAACTTTAACTCAGTCAGTTACTGTGGTAACTTTAGTTCTATGAACCTGACCTGCTCATTTGCAGGTTTTCTTCAACAAACCCTAAGTTTCCCTCAATGATCAGTTGAACATAAAAATCTGTCTAACTATCTTTGAAAAACAAGTTGTTATTGTGGCTCTTATTTTAAACTGTACTTTAAGTCAAGAGCTCTGGGTGGTAAATATTTGGTTTATCTAGGAAGTTAATATGTGACAGATGAAGTTACTTCATGACAATAATAATAATAAAATCCTATATAAATCTAACACTGTCATGTCAAGGCCTCCACATAAACTCATGGTTTCCCTCTGTGTGTTTGTGTTTGTGTTTTTCAGTGTGTCCTGCAGACGTCCAACAGCTGTTGGTGACTAAAGAAGAGGTTCCCTCTGAGCAGCAGGAGTGGAGCTCCAGACTGGACCAGCAGGACCCAGAGCCCCCCCACATTAAAGAGGAACAGGAGGAACTCTGTCTTATTCAAAGACCAGTAGGTGCTGATGGAGAGGACTGTGGAGGATCAGAATCAGGCAGGAAGTTGGATCCAGACTGGGATCCACACCCAGAGAGTGACACAGAGGATTCAGACTTTCCTGAACCTGAGAGTGAGGACAGTGATGAAGACTGGGAGGATCCCAACAGAAAATCAACAGACTCCTCTGTTTGTAGTAAAACATTTACAGTGAAAGGAAATCAGAATTCACAAACGAGAACTCACACCAGAGAAAAACAGCTCAGTTGCTCTTTATGTGGTAAATGTTTTACTTCAAAGGCTGGCCTGCGCTACCATCTGAAAACTCATACTGGAGAGAAACCATATAGCTGCTCAGTCTGTGGTAAAAAATGTAGACAGAAATCAGCTCTAACAAACCACATGTTAACTCACACAGGGGAGAAACCATTTAGTTGCTCAGTCTGTGCTAAAAAATATTCACGTAAATCAGTTCTAGCAAAACACATGTTAACTCACACAGGAGAGAAACCATTTAGTTGTTCAGCTTGTGGTAAAAACTTTAGCCAGAAAACGGGTCTAACGTACCACATGTTAACCCACACTGGGGAGAAACCACATAGTTGCTCAGTCTGTGGTAAAGGATGTGCAGATAGATCAACTTTAACAAAACACATGTTAACCCACACAGGAGAGAAACCATATAGTTGCCCTGTTTGTGGTGCAAAATTTAGACACAAGTCTAGTGTAACATATCACATGTTAACCCACACAGGAGAGAAACCATTTAGTTGTTCAGTTTGTAATAAAAAATTTAGACGCAGACTATCTGTAACATACCACATGGCAATCCACACAGGGGAGAAACCATTTATCTGTTCAGTCTGTGGTAAAGGATGTGTCTATAAATCAACCTTAACAAAACACATCTTAACCCACACAGGAGGTGAAACCATTTAGTTGTAGAATTTGCGACCAAAGATTGAGCTGGTCTACACAATCTAAAATCTTCAAGTCTTTTGATGAGTCATCACAGCTTCAGCACAGAAGAAAGCAAGGAACAACTGAGCTGTTCCAAATGTAATGAAACATTTCAAAAATATTTCCCATGTTTCCCATGTTTGCTTTTACAGTTGGTGGTTAGAAATGTCAATTTGGTTCCCAGACAGGAGGAGGAGGAGGAGACACATGAGAAGTCATACAGGAGAGAAACCAACTTTTGGATGGTATCATGTGTAGTTGTCTGTTACATGACATCACTGGCTGAAATGTCTGGTGGAAAATATGCCAGATAAATAGTCTTTGTGTGATGTACAAAATATGTTGACAGTTGAAAGGATTTTTGAACCTGGGCCTTACTCTTCCTTGTTTTTGGGTGTAAATGATTGATAGTGAGAAAAATCATTGGAATCAGTGTGGTATAGAGCAAGAATGGTGTACCCGGCTCCACTGATAAAAACAGTAATTTTACTGAGTGGAACTAAAGAATTGTTAGAATGCTGCTGCCTCAGTAGGTTTGTTTGTTTAATCGTGTGACTTTCAGTGGTGGAAGGTTCCTCTGATGTGCACAGGACAAAAGACAAGGAGAAACACTACAGTTGCAGGTTCCTAGAGCTTCATCAGAGTCAGACTGAGGAGAACAGAGAGGACCAGGACCAGGCAAGAACTCAGGTCCAGACGGACAGTCTGGATTTGCCATACTGCAGAGAAACAACATGGTTGTTGTGAAGAGAATTCTGAAACCCCACATCTCACTTCACTCACAGGAGAAATGAATCATCTGCAGTGTTTGTGATAGAAGAGCTGGTCATTCAGAAACAGAGTGAGAATAAATGAAGTTGTACTGAGGGCAGCATCTGACACAATTTCACATGATTCCTTTTTCAATGATATTCTGAATTAGTGAACCATCCTTTTGTTGTAACATCACAGAGAACAGTGAATACACCTGTAGATTTGATTGGATGAACCTCACTAAGAATACAGAGGGAGATGGATCTGAGTCCTGGTGGTTCCTCTGCAGACCACAATAAAACTAAAACATGAAACTTGTATTATTTCATGTTGATAAACTTCCTCTCTACCTCTGTGAAATGTTTCATCCTGTTTCTAACCACGATCATAGCAGATCATCTAGATGTATCATCCTCAGGGTCCACAGTCTGTTCTGAGTTTGGAGAAACTGGATTTTCTTACTGAGTCCTCTGGGCTGGGAATCATTTACAAGATAAACTTGACACGTTGACAGACGACCTTCATCTCAGACTTTCTCTCAGAAAATCTTTAATGAACAATGTGATTGTTTTAAATGGCTAGCTTTTCTCCTTCTTACCTCTCTGGACTTTGTGTTGTACTGAATTTAATGAAGCTGAACTGAACGACTGACAAACACTTTATCAACACTTTAGTTTTTTCACCTTTAAACCTCTAATGTTGTAGCTGCAGATTGAAGTGCCTATGAAATGTGATCAGTTTTTTTTTGTGGAATTATTTTTCATATTTTAATCAAATAAAAATATAACTTGAACATTCGTGTCTGCGTTTCTTTAAATGTTCATCTTCACTGACATTAAATAGGAACATTAAAACAGAACATCTCTGATATGACACAGAATATTTGGCAGATTAATTTTTTATTGTTAAATAAAATTTGATCTTGTTTTTCAACATCAATCAGTTCTATTGTAAAGATTTTCCTCATTTCACAGCTCTTTTCTAAAACTAATCCAGTGTGATCCAACAGTCCTGTGATAAATTCTCCTTCATGAAGGTTCTAATGTTCAGTTTGTGTTGAAACTGTTTCAGAGGAGTTGATTCAGCTTCATGTTGGAGGCTGCAGTTATAACAGGGCTGTTGAATCAAACCATTTTAGTTTTAGCTTGGTGTTCCTAATAAACTGACAATTGAGTTTATTTCTTCACTGAAATTACAGATCTGTCCAATGACATCTGTACCTGTCATTTCAATAAATGATTAGAACTTTTATTTTGAAAGTGGAAATGTCTGAGAGACAAGCCAAGACTCACGCAGAGACCGTGGGGTCATCTGGTGGGAACGACAGGTATAGTTGGGTGTTGTCAGCGTAGCAGTGATACTAGAATCCATGCGAGTGGATAATTGGAGTGTATGTTACAAAGAGAAGGGTCCCAGCACTGATCCTTGCAGGGATGGGATGGGATAACGATGTTTGTCCTCATCATGACACATAAATGGAAAGAACTGGCTCCACGTTTTGGGTAAAGAAGGAGGAAAGATATCAGCTGAGAGGTCTGTGACTCGAGGAGGTGATGGAGCTCTGAGAAATGTTTCAGGCTTAGTGTCTAGTAATGCTTATTTTGTTTTGGCATGAAATGAATCTGATGCTGGATGAAAATGAAGCTAGGAGTTATTGATAGGTCACTAGTTTTATGGCATTTTCTCCCAGCCGCTCTGAGATTAGTGCAAATGTCTGGGATGGTGTCAGTTAGCTGTGGGTGAGGCAGATTAGAGTGAGAGGGTTTGGTGGATAGAGGACACAGGCTATCCAGACATGATGTTCATGTACAGCAGATAGACTCTGTGGCATCAGTGATCTCTAATGAGGAGGCAGAGCAGATGCAACTGTATCATCATGCTGCAGCTTACACAACAGCAAACATCTGCACTGGGACCACCACGTGGGTAAGCTGGAGTCTAAGAACATCAGCTTCAACACTGGAGTTAACACAAGCAGTAAAACCAAAACATTCTCATGTCTCATGAGGTGATCGTGTGTTTTGAGATCTGTGTGGTTCAGTGGTGAAAAGACATTTAAATGTGACCCCCTCCACCAAACATCAACAATAAAACTTTTCTTTGATGTCCTCTGAAAAATTAAGTTTGAGTAATTAATACTGAAAGAATGAGTCTTTGTCTGGTGTAATACTTTCTGCATACTCCTGATTCACTTTGGAGTAACTTCAGTTCGTCTACAATTAACATGAGTTTCTCAAAGGCAGGTTCAGTGTTTGTGTCGCTCACATTAGAATATGTCTGTTTCTAAAAACCTGAGCCTCTGTCTCCATTTGGCTTCATGTTGAACTGTTATAGAAAAGACTGTCTACTTTTATTCTGAAGGTCGATGGTGTACCGGAAGTCGTGTTTCACTTCCGGGTCTCGGCGGAACGCAGCTGTCCTGAGCAGTAGAGAGTGGACGAGTATTGTGGGAACAACAGGAGGTGCAGGACACACAGAGAGCCGTGAGAGAAAATGAGAAGGAGGTGAGATTCCAACATGAAATGTATCCAACTGCAGCAGATGAAGCTGAGAAAGAGCGGACATGACGGAGGAAATGCAAAGATTAGGCACGAGAGCAAGATAAAGAACAGACTGGAGTGAGGAACGAGTGAACAGGACAGAAGGAGCTCGATCAACTTCCAGCGGGAAACAGGCCTGATGGGAAAAGTTTAGTAGTCGGGACAATGGAGGAGCTGAGTGGCGTTAAACACCACAGAAGAAGAAGCAGCAGCCCGTATGGATGTTGTGTTTGCTACAGGAGCAGAGGAAACATGTCAGCCAGGTCTAAATAACGATAAAACCACCACCAGTGTTTTTTCTTGTTTGATTCTACGATCTGTGGAAAATGTCCAGATTTCAGGATCTTAAAGATTCGTTCAAACGGCGGCTGCTGACTGCGGTTCGTAAAGATCTGTTTGGACATTTGGAGAGAAAAATATCTGAATATGAAAAGGAGATCGACCGCAACAGAAAACTGCTGGATCTGGTTTCAAACAGCGACTTAAAGCGGCCAGGATCAGGTTAGTTTTCTCTCCTGCTGCTGGAAATGTCTTTATTGTTCTGCTAATGCTGCATGGAGGAGCTGCTAAGCTAAATTAGCTACACCGTCCATACACAGCTTGTTAGCCGCAGCTAGCTCCTGCTATAAAGTTTCATTATGTTCAGTGGATATGGTTTCAACTGTGATAACTTTAGCTCTGTCAGTTACTGTGGTAACTTTAGTTCTCAGTCAGTTACTGTGGTAACTTTAGCTCTCAGTCAGTTACTGTGGTAACTTTAGTTCTATGAACTTTTTTGTCACTCTTAAATCTGGGTCAGGGGAAGTCCCCTTCATTCCATAGGGCTGAAAAATTGTGGGAAAAAATCAAATTACAATTCTTCTGACAGAGATTGCGATTTGATTTGTGAATATAATTTTTTTAAGTCAAGCTTCGGTGATGGATCATTACCATTTAAGAGATCATTGAAACATTAACTGCTCTGTGAAGTAATTCAAGGATGAGAATAAAAATACACAAATCCAAAATGTATTTATTCCAACAATAAATTATATAGAACAAACACATAATGACCTATAGAACAATTCTCACATAACAAACAGTAGCTCTACATTCTCTTGCCTTCTTTGCAGTAACTTTACATCAGTCATACTGCTGCCTGTGGTGATTTTTCAAATGCTTTTAAAAATGCGTCTCGCTTTTTCTCTTCTTTCTCTCTCCACTTCTTGGCTCAACTGGATATTTTGAACTCTTTAGTATCAGTTGCAGTAATTTTCCTGTGGCGGGCTGCTCCTGCTGGGCTGCTGACACTATCAGTCAGTTTTAACTCGTCGTCACCGGTAGTTTTTGCTTCAGCTGTATCTGTCCCTGTGACTAGAATACAGCTCTTACTTGACACCAGAGCAGAGAGAATCAGAGCAACTCACCTGCCTCACGCTGTCGCTCTGCTCTGTTTTCATCACATATCTAACACAGTTTGGTTTGGTTGTTTGGTCATTTTAAGACCAGAGCTGGTTGTGCAGCATTATATGAAGGTTTGCACAGAAATTTTTTTTTAAAAAAATCTTTATGGTTGTTTTTACTGTTGTGAGTGTCCCATATCCCTTTGTGTGTTATGTTGCATCTATGTCTTTCTTTGACCCATTGCAAATCAATTTTCCCTTGAGGGACAATAATGATCTGAACTGTAAAGTTAAAAAGTGTAACGACTCATCTACTGACTCTCTGTTGTGAAAATAATGGCATTAGTTCAAATCGCAGTTTACGTTAGATTGAATAAATTGTTCAGGCGTAGCCTGCACTGAGCTGGGTCACCCGGGATTGCAAATGCCAACTTGCAAAATTATGTTTATTGAGTATTAGCAATTAATAATATCAGTGAAGTGAAGCAGGATAAAGCAGGCAAAGCAGACTGATGTTGATCTTCCCGGATCATTATTTCATACAGTATAATGCTCATCCTCATTCTCAAAATGGCCCTTTCTGACCATATTTAGGAAACCACTATGTCCATATTCAGTAGTTTAACTTCTCAAAATGTTATTATTTATTTCCTGACCTGCCCACTATGCATTATAAAAAGGGTTATATAAAGTGTATAGTCACCTCATGTTCTTCATTATGTCTAGCTTTAGCTCTTCAAATTTGTTATAACACATTTGTTTGTTTAGTACGAATGTGTTATAACAGTAGTTTGTTTAGTTAAGTATTTTTCACGTCACACTTGTTAATATTCTTTTGAAAGAGTATCTTAGTTCAAACTTAACACAAACATTTCAAAGTAACATCTTAATGATTAAGTTGGGTTTGAATTAATTTTTCATCACAGAACCTGACCTGTTCACTGGCAGGTTTTCTTCAACAAACCCAGAGTTTTAAAATACATCCAACCATTTAGGGCAAATATTTAAGAAGTTAAAGACATCCGAAAGTGCAGAATAATTTCTGAAAGATTTAAGCCAGTGGCACAAACAGTTCCACTGGCACCATCTAGTGGATATAATCTGTTATTGTGTGATGGTACATTTGACAGAGTACTTTTACTGTTGGGGGCAGGGAGGAGGTATCGCAGTTCCATCTTCATATAACACAATACAAGATGGTGGACATTTGTTTTGTTGGTTTTTGGGCTTATTTCCAGAACCATTACACTGCTGACAATGTGTGCAATGTGTCCCCTCATATTTAAAGATATTGTGTCACTGATTTTTGCGTGATTCCACAACACATTACTGCATCAGTTTGGCTTCAACATAAACTCATGGTTTTGCTCTGTGTGTTTGTGTTTTTCAGTGTGTCCTGCTGACGTCCAACAGCTGTTGGTGACTAAAGAAGAGGTTCCCTCTGAGCAGCAGGAGAGGAGCTCCAGACTGGACCAGCAGGACCCAGAGCCCCACCACATTAAAGAGGAACAGGAGGAACTCTGTCTTATTCAAAGACCAGTAGGTGCTGATGGAGAGGACTGTGGAGGATCAGACAGGAAGTTGGATCCAGACTGGGATCCACACCTAGAGAGTGATGCAGAGGATTCAGACTTTCCTGAACCTGAGAGTGAGGACAGTGATGAAGACTGGGAGGATCCCAACAGAAAATCAACAGACTCCTCTGTTTGTAGTAAAACACTGATCATGAAGGGGAGTTTGAGTGAACACATGAAAACTCACACAGGAGAAAAGCCTTTTAGTTGCTCTTTCTGTGGTAAAAGGTTTAGACAAAAAGCAGGTCTGAACTACCACCTGAAAATTCACACAGGAGAGAAACTGTTTAATTGCACAGTTTGTGGTAAATGTTTTACTACAAACTCTGGTCTGAATTACCACTTGAAAACGCATACTGGAGAGAAACCATATAGCTGCTCAGTTTGTGGTAAAAAATGTAGACAGAAATCAGCTCTAACATCCCACATGTTAACTCACACAGAAGAGAAACCATTTAGTTGCTCAGTTTGTGGTAAAAAATGTGCCGATAAATCAAATTTGAAAAAACACATGTTAACCCATACTGGAGAGAAACCGTTTAGTTGTTCAGTTTGTGGTAAAAAGTTTAAACACAGGGGAAATATAACATCCCACATGTTAACCCACACAGGAGAGAAACCATTTAGTTGTTCAGTTTGTGGTATAAAATTCAGACAAAAAGGAAGTCTAACATCCCACATGTTAACCCACACAGGGGAGAAACCATTTAGTTGCTCAGCTTGCGGTCAAAAATTTAGATGGAAAGACACTCTAAAAAACCACATGTTAATCCACACTGGAGAGAAACCATTCAGTTGCTCAGTTTGTGGTCAAAAATATACACTTAAATCAACTCTAACAAAACACATGTTAACTCACACAGGGGAGAAACCATTTAGTTGTTCAGTTTGTGGTAAAAAATGTACACATAAATCAACTCTAACAAAACACATGTTAACTCACACAGGGGAGAAACCATTTAGTTGCTCAGTTTGTGGTAAAAAATGTGCACTTAAATCAACTCTAAGAAAACACATGTTAACTCACACAGAGGAGAAACCATTTAGTTGCTCAGTTTGTGGTAAAAAATATAGACAAAAAGAAAGTCTAACATACCACATGGTAGCCCATACAGGGGAGACACCATTTAGTTGCTCAGTTTGTGGTAAAAATTGGAGTGATAAATCAGGTCTGAGAAAACACATGCTAACCCATACGGACAAGGCCAGAGACTCTCCTCAACCTGAACCCAATGATAGTGAAGACTGGAAGGAGACCAGGGAACTGCAGTCAGGTTTAAATTCAAAAAATGGTGACTGTAATACTGACAGGAAATTATTTGGCTGTTCTGAGTGTGAGAAAATATTCAGCCACAAGGGCAATCTGAACATCCACATGCGAGTCCACACAGAAGAGAGACCACTCAGCGGATCTATCTGCAACAAAGGGTTTAAACATGGAGGTGCTGATGAAGAGGACTGTGAACGACCAGAACCAGACAGGAACTCAGGTCCAGGTGGACGTTTACAACCTGAGACTGAGGACAAGATTTCACAGTCTTCTGGAAAGACCCTGAAACATGAGGAAGTCTCTCAGAGTGATCCAACATGTGGTACTGACAGGAAACAGGTCAGTCTGAACCGACAGATAGAGAGGGAGGAAAACCAGGACCCAGAGCCCCCCCACATTAAAGAGGAACAGGAGGAAGTGTGGAGCAGTCAGGAGGGAGAGCAGCTTCAAGGGCTGGAGGAGGCTGATATCACCAAGTTCACCTTCACTCCTGTCCCTGTGAAGAGTGAAGATGATGAAGAGAAACCTCAGTCCTCAGAGCTTCATCAGAGTCAGACTGAGGAGAACAGAGAGGACTGTGGAGGACCAGGACCAGACAGGAACCCAGGTCCAGACAGACAGTCTGGACATTCTTCATTTGAAAATCCAGACCAGGGAAAAATGTTGTAGTTGAGAACTCTGAAATGTCAGATATCACTTCCCACAGAGGAGAGATGAATCATTTCCAGTGTTTGTGGGAGAAGAGTTCAGAAACATGAGTGTGAATGAAAAATGTAGATGACGATGAAATGAGCCACTGACAAACACTTATCAACATTTTATTTTTCCTTGGAAATGACTGACGTACCTGTGTAATGTCATCAGTTTGTTTTTATGGAATTATTTGTTCATCCATCCATCATCTATACCGCTTATATGTTAAGGGGTGGGGGGGTTGGGGTTCACCCTGTACAGATCACCAGTCCATCGCAGAGCCAACACATAGAGACCAACAACCATTCACACTCACTGTCACAGCTACAGGTGATCCAGTCAGCAGTTAACCTGCATGTGTTTGACTGTGGGAGGAACCTGGAGAAAAGAAAAGCCCAGAGCAAACTGGGGCTCAAACCCAGAGCCTTGTTGCTGTGAGGTGACAGTGCTGACCATTGCACCACCGTGCCGCCTGTTGTTTGTTCATATTGTAATCAAATAAAACTGATCATTAGTGTCTGTGCTTGTTTGTGTTTTAACTGATATTAAATATGAATACTGAAACAGAATCTCTGACACTGAATCAATTTTTATTGTAAAGAACTTCTAAAGCTAAACTTTGATTTTCTTGTTGCTGATCAATTCTATCATTTAGGTTTTTCCTCATTTCACTACTCCAGTGTGATGTCCTGTAATGAATCCTCCTTCATGACGGTTCTAATGTTCAGTTTGTGTTTGTTTCAAAGGAGTTCAGCTTCACAATGGAGGCTGCAGTTTGTGCTGCTGCTGAACTGTATGGTTATACAGACAGGTGTTTCTGTTATTTTGTCCACCCTATTTATATCAATGAGGGTCTAGCTAAGAGGGTTAATAACAGGACTGTTGAATCAGACCATTTTAGTTTTAGCTTGGTGTTCCTAATAAACTGACAACTGAGTAACTTCAGTTCGTCTACAATTAACATGAGTTTCTCAAAGGCAGGTTCAGTGTTTGTGTCGCTCACATTAGAATATGTCTGGTTCTAAAAACCTGAGCCTCTGTCTCCATTTGGCTTCATGTTGAACTGTTATAGAAAAGACTGTCTACTTTTATTCTGAAGGTCGATGGTGTACCGGAAGTCGTGTTTCACTTCCGGGTCTCGGCGGAACGCAGCTGTCCTGAGCAGTAGAGAGTGGACGAGTATTGTGGGAACAACAGGAGGTGCAGGACACACAGAGAGCCGTGAGAGAAAATGAGAAGGAGGTGAGATTCCAACATGAAATGTATCCAACTGCAGCAGATGAAGCTGAGAAAGAGCGGACATGACGGAGGAAATGCAAAGATTAGGCACGAGAGCAAGATAAAGAACAGACTGGAGTGAGGAACGAGTGAACAGGACAGAAGGAGCTCGATCAACTTCCAGCGGGAAACAGGCCTGATGGGAAAAGTTTAGTAGTCGGGACAATGGAGGAGCTGAGTGGCGTTAAACACCACAGAAGAAGAAGCAGCAGCCCGTATGGATGTTGTGTTTGCTACAGGAGCAGAGGAAACATGTCAGCCAGGTCTAAATAACGATAAAACCACCACCAGTGTTTTTTCTTGTTTGATTCTACGATCTGTGGAAAATGTCCAGATTTCAGGATCTTAAAGATTCGTTCAAACGGCGGCTGCTGACTGCGGTTCGTAAAGATCTGTTTGGACATTTGGAGAGAAAAATATCTGAATATGAAAAGGAGATCGACCGCAACAGAAAACTGCTGGATCTGGTTTCAAACAGCGACTTAAAGCGGCCAGGATCAGGTTAGTTTTCTCTCCTGCTGCTGGAAATGTCTTTATTGTTCTGCTAATGTTGCATGGAGGAGCTGCTAAGCTAAATTAGCCACACCGTCCATACACAGCTTGTTAGCCGCAGTTAGCTCCTGCTATAAAGTTTCATTATGTTCAGTGGATATGGTTTCAACTGTGATAACTTTAGCTCTCTGTCAGTTACTGTGGTAACTTTAGTTCTCAGTCAGTTATTGTGGTAACTTTAACTCAGTCAGTTACTGTGGTAACTTTAGTTCTATGAACCTGACCTGCTCATTTGCAGGTTTTCTTCAACAAACCCTAAGTTTCCCTCAATGATCAGTTGAACATAAAAATCTGTCTAACTATCTTTGAAAAACAAGTTGTTATTGTGGCTCTTATTTTAAACTGTACTTTAAGTCAAGAGCTCTGGGTGGTACATATTTGGTTTATCTAGGAAGTTAATATGTGACAGATGAAGTTACTTCATGACAATAATAATAATAAAATCCTATATAAATCTAACACTGTCATGTCAAGGCCTCCACATAAACTCATGGTTTCCCTCTGTGTGTTTGTGTTTTTCAGTGTGTCCTGCAGACGTCCAACAACTGTTGGTGACTAAAGAAGAGGTTCCCTCTGAGCAGCAGGAGTGGAGCTCCAGACTGGACCAGCAGGACCCAGAGCCCCCCCACATTAAAGAGGAACAGGAGGAACTCTGTCTTATTCAAAGACCAGTAGGTGCTGGTGGAGAGGACTGTGGAGGATCAGAATCAGGCAGGAAGTTGGATCCAGACTGGGATCCACACCCAGAGAGTGACACAGAGGATTCAGACTTTCCTGAACCTGAGAGTGAGGACAGTGATGAAGACTGGGAGGATCCCAACAGAAAATCAACAGACTCCTCTGTTTGTAGTAAAACATTTACAGTGAAAGGAAATCAGAATTCACAAACGAGAACTCACACCAGAGAAAAACAGCTCAGTTGCTCTTTATGTGGTAAATGTTTTACTTCAAAGGCTGGCCTGCGCTACCATCTGAAAACTCATACTGGAGAGAAACCATATAGCTGCTCAGTCTGTGGTAAAAAATGTAGACAGAAATCAGCTCTAACAAACCACATGTTAACTCACACAAGGGAGAAACAGTGTAGTTGCTCAGTCTGTGGTAAACAATTTAAACGGAAATCAGTGTTAAGAAGACACATGAAAACCCACACAGGAGAGAAACCATTTAGTTGTTCAGTTTGTGGCAACAAATTTGCTGATAAAGGAACTTTGACAGACCACATGACACGTCACACGGGAAAAACGATTCAGGTGTAGAGTTTGTAACAAAGGATTCACTCGGCTTTGTCATCTCAAAAACCACAGGTGTGTTGTTGAGTCCTCAGAGGTTCATCAGAGTCAGACTGAGGAGAACGGAGAGGACTGTGGAGGACCAGGACCAGACGGCCATTTACAACCTGAGACTGAAGTTCCTGTCGGCAGTAAGCAACTAAAGAATGGCAAAAAATCATTCAGTTGTTCTGATTGTGGTAGAATATTTAGCTATAGGGCAAATCTGAAGACTCATATGAGAATTCACACAGGAGAGAAACCATTTAGTTGCTCAGTTTGTGGCAAAAAATTTACCCAAAAGGTAACTTTGACACACCACATGGCATGTCACACACGGGACAAACGATTCAGCTGTAAAGTTTGCAGCAAAATATTTGGTTGGGAATCACAATTGAGAAGACACAAGTGTGCTGGTGAATCCTCCAAGTCTCACCAGAGTCAAACTAAAGAGAACAGAGAGGCAGAGCCTCCAGCCAGCAGCTCAACTCAACATATGGAAACAGAAGTTGATGGAGAGGACTGTGGAGGACCAGGACCAGACAGGAACTCTTTGAAAACTAAGGCATGTAACAGAGGTAAAGCATCATTTATCTGTTCTGAGTGTGGGAAAACATTTGGCTTCAAGTCAAATCTGAGAAGACACATGAAATGTCACACAGTAGAGAAACCGTCCAGCTGCTCGGTTTGTCATAAAATTTTCAGTCGCAGAGATCGCTTGATTATTCACATGAAGTGTCATTCAGAAGGAAAAACTTTCAGCTGTTCAGTTTGTAACGCAAGATTCAGACAAAATAGCACATTAGTTAAGCACATGCGAATCCATGCTGTGAAGGAACCATTCACATGTTCAATTTGTGGTAGGAAATTTACATGGAGAGGAAATCTGACTAATCATATGGAAGGACATGCAAAGGAGAAACTCGACAGTTGCGGGTCGTCAGAGCTTCATCAGAGTCAAACTGAGGAGAACAGAGAGGCAGAGCCTCCCGCCACCAGCTCAACTCAACACATGGAAACAGAAGCTGATGGACAGGACTGTGGAGGACCAGGACCAGACAGGAACCCAGGTCCAGACAGACTGGTACAACCTGAGACTGAGGGCAGGACTGAGGAGTCGTCTGGACACGAAACAGATGACAGTGATTTTTGGAAAGAGAGCAGGAAATGTCAGTCAGTCAGACTCTGTGGAAAAGAAATTATATTAAAGTGAGATGGGATCTAAGACTGACAGGGCTTCAGAGTCCTTTAACCCTCAGATAATGACAGTGAGCGAGGAAAGAGGGCAGGAAGCTTCTGTCATGTTTAAATCATGCCACATCTCACTTCACTCACAGGAGAAATGAATCATCTGCAGTGTTTGTGATAGAAGAGCTGGTCATTCAGAAACAGAAGTCCTCTGGGCTGGGAATCATTTACAAGATAAACTTCACGTAGACAGAATACCTTCATCTCAGACTTTCTCTCAGAAAATCTTTAATGAACAACGTGATTGTTTGAAATTGTTGATGATTTTCTCCTTCTTAACTCCCAGGACTTTTGTTGTACTGAATATAAATGAAACTAAACTGAACGACTGACAAACACTTTATTAATATATATATATTTATTTTTATTAAAACCCTCTAACATAGCTGCAGATTGAAGTGCCTATGAAATTAAATCCATTTTTTGTAATGGAATTATTTTTTATATTTTAATCAAATGTCACATTTTTTCTTATTTTATCTGGATATCACAGATATATTATGATCCAAGCTTTTTTGAAGCCTCATTGATTATATGATGGAACTCTGTGAATATTGTCAGTATAAGGTGCCTCCTTATTGTTTTTCCTGTTTACACTGGGCTCCATCCCTTTCTAAATCACCAGGTGAGACAGGTGTAGTGCATACTGCAAATGATTAGAAGGTGACTGGGTATCTTTATCTGTCTGCTCTGATGAAGGTCTGACAGACCAAAAGCTCAACAAATAAAGTGAAACACTGCGTGGATCCAAGTGTGTGAAGATCTTTTTCTGTCCTCTTGGACTTTTTGATGCTCCCAGCACCCAGCACTTTTTTAATGAGAGAATGAATCTTTATCCACATGAGCCTCTGTCTCCATTTGGCTTCATGTTGAACTGTTATAGAAAAGACTGTCTACTTTTATTCTGAAGGTCGATGGTGTACCGGAAGTCGTGTTTCACTTCCGGGTCTCGGCGGAACGCAGCTGTCCTGAGCGGTAGAGAGTGGACGAGTATTGTGGGAACAACAGGAGGTGCAGAACACACAGAGAGCCGTGAGAGAAAATGAGAAGGAGGTGAGATTCCAACATGAAATGTATCCAACTGCAGCAGATGAAGCTGAGAAAGAGCGGACATGACGGAGGAAATGCAAAGATTAGGCACGAGAGCAAGATAAAGAACAGACTGGAGTGAGGAACGAGTGAACAGGACAGAAGGAGCTCGATCAACTTCCAGCGGGAAACAGGCCTGATGGGAAAAGTTTAGTAGTCGGGACAATGGAGGAGCTGAGTGGCGTTAAACACCACAGAAGAAGAAGCAGCAGCCCGTATGGATGTTGTGTTTGCTACAGGAGCAGAGGAAACATGTCAGCCAGGTCTAAATAACGATAAAACCACCACCAGTGTTTTTTCTTGTTTGATTCTACGATCTGTGGAAAATGTCCAGATTTCAGGATCTTAAAGATTCGTTCAAACGGCGGCTGCTGACTGCGGTTCGTAAAGATCTGTTTGGACATTTGGAGAGAAAAATATCTGAATATGAAAAGGAGATCGACCGCAACAGAAAACTGCTGGATCTGGTTTCAAACAGCGACTTAAAGCGGCCAGGATCAGGTTAGTTTTCTCTCCTGCTGCTGGAAATGTCTTTATTGTTCTGCTAATGTTGCATGGAGGAGCTGCTAAGCTAAATTAGCCACACCGTCCATACACAGCTTGTTAGCCGCAGCTAGCTCCTGCTATAAAGTTTCATTATGTTCAGTGGATATGGTTTCAACTGTGGTAACTTTAGCTCTGTCAGTTACTGTGGTAACTTTAGTTCTCAGTCAGTTATTGTGGTAACTTTAGTTCTCTTTACTTCTCTTTATATCATCTTAAGTGTTATGAAGCAGCAGAACACAGGTGTGTCTCTGTGCAATAGATCATTTAATTGTGAACATACAGTTGTCTGTCATCTGTATAATATTTAAACACATTATGTAGCAGTTAAGCCATGAGAAAACTCAGCTGAATACCACGTAAATCAATACATAGCGCTGCTGCTCTCTAAGACCGGCCTTTCACTGTCCCTTCATCCATTAACTAATACATCTCACAACTAACTTAACTCGTAACACAAGACATGAACAAAGAGCAATAACATTGCTGCAGCTACAAAAAGGGCCTGGAGAAGTTAGCTGGACCTCTGCCCCTGTTAGAAAGTAGAAAGCGCGACTGCGGTGTAAATGTACATGAACAATGTTAAAGGTGAAAACTTTTTACACAACCATTTCAGCCAAACAAGTTAATGACAACAGGTCCTCAAAATTCCAAACCTGTAGCATGAACAGTTCAAAAGTTATGATTTGTGTAACTCTAATGAATTAGTAAGACTGATTAATCAGGACCACAAAGCCTCCACATCTGAGAAACTAAAGATACAAGTTGAAGATGTTATACAATAGCTGTTGTGAACAATGACATTATTAACTGGAAGTATGAAGCAAATAAGAGATACAATAAGATCAGATAATCCTTTATTAGTCCCACAATGGGGAAATTTACATTGTTGCAGCAACATAAGTGATTGAAAAGGTGAAAAAGACATAAATACAAGTAAAGGCAAGATAAAAAACAAGATAAGGCTACAAATATACACAACAGTATAAACATGAGAATGTAATAGAAAAAATATTAACAGAAGAGCAATAATCACAGGACTTTCTATATAGACAGAAAATGAACTAAATACAGATATTGCACATTTGAAAATGGAATTGCACACAATGATATGACTGATAGCAGCTGTTTTGTTAGGATGGATTAATTAAAGTGCAGAAACCTAGTGAAAATGGTCCATTGAGTATGTGGTGAACTAGAAGCAGTGCTGGTTGTAGAGTCTGACAGCAGCAGAAAGGAAGGACCTGCGATACCTCTCCTTCACACACTTTAGGTGAAGCAGCCTATCACTGAAGGAGCTGCTCAGTGTTGTCAGACTGTCCTGCATGGGGTGGAGCTCATTGTCCATCAGAGATGATAGCTTTGCTATCATCCTCCTCTCACCCACCACCTCCACAGGGTCAAGAGGGCCCCCCAGGACAGAGCTGGCTTTCTTGATCAGCTTGTCCAGTCTCTTCCTGTCTGCTATTGAGATGCTGCTGCCCCAGCAGACCACTCCATAGAAGATGGATCTAAGATGGTGATTCAGGAAAATTCTGTTGATTTGAGAGGGAATTATCTCCTGTGTCCTGATTAAATAAAGTATGTCTAACACTGTCATGTCAAGGCCTCAGCATAAACTCACCGTTTCCCTCTGTGTGTTTGTGTTTTTCAGTGTGTCCTGCAGACGTCCAACAGCTGCTGGTGACTAAAGAAGAGGTTCCCTCTGAGCAGCAGGAGTGGAGCTCCAGACTGGACCAGCAGGACCCAGAGCCCCCCCACATTAAAGAGGAACAGGAGGAACTCTGTCTTATTCAAAGACCAGTAGGTGCTGATGGAGAGAACTGTGGAGGATCAGAATCAGGCAGGAAGTGGGATCCAGACTGGCATCCACACCCAGAGAGTGACGCAGAGGATTCAGACTTTCCTGAACCTGAGAGTGAGGACAGTGATGAAGACTGGGAGGATCCCAACAGAAAATCAACAGACTCCCCTGTTTGTAGTAAAACACTGATCATGAAGGGGAGTGAACACATGAAAACTCACACAGGAGAAAAGGCTATCAGTTGCTCCTTATGTGGTAAATGTTTTACTACAAAAGGTGGTCTGAACTACCACCTGAAAACTCACACAGGAGAGAAACCATTTAGTTGCTCGGTTTGTGGTAAAAAATGTAGACAGAAATCAGCTCTAACATCCCACATGTTAACTCACACAGGGGAGAAACAGTTCAGTTGCTCAGTTTGTGGTAAACAGTGTGCACATAAATCAACTCTAAAAACCCACATGTTAACCCACACAGAAGAGAAACCATTTAGTTGTTCAGTCTGTGGTAAAAAATGTGGACGTAACTCAATTCTAACAAAGCACATGTTAACCCACACAGGGGAGAAACCATTTAGTTGTTCAGTCTGTGGCAAAAAATTTGGACAAAGAGGAAATCTAAAAACCCACATGTTAACACACACAGGGGAGAAACCATTTAGTTGTTCAGATTGTGGTAAAAAATTTAGTCACAAAACAAGTCTAACATACCACATGTTAACCCACACAGGAGAGAAACCATTTAGTTGCTCAGTCTGTGGTAAAGGATGTACAGATAAACCAACTCTAACAAAACACATGTTTACCCACACAGGAGAGAAACCATTTAGTTGCTCAGTTTGTGGTAAAAGATTTGCACGAAAAGAATATCTAAAAACCCACATGCTAATTCACACAGGAGTGAAACCACTCAGTTGCTCAGTTTGTGGTAAAAAATTTAGACACAGAGGAGCTCTAACCTGTCACATGGCAATCCACACAGGGGAGAAACCATTCAGTTGCAGCATTTGTAAGAAAAGATTTATTAGGACTACACAATTCAAAATTCACAAGTGTGGTGATGAGTCTTCACAGTTTCAGTGTGGAAAAAGCACAAAACACCTGAACTGTTCTGAATGTGATGAAACATTCCTCAACAATTCCCATCTGATGGTCCACATGAGAATGCATAAGGGACAGAAACTGTTTACTTGCACAATTTGTGATCAGAAATGGCAATTTAGTTCCCAACTGAAGAGACACATGAGAACTCATACAGGAGAGAGACCGTACAGTTGCTCAGTCTGTGGGAGAACGTTTTCAGAATCAAGAATAATGATGCGTCACATGGCAGTCCACTCAGGGATAAAACAAAACAAAGGTGGCTTTAGTGGAGAGGACTGTGCAGGACCAGAACCAGGCAGGAACTCCGGTCCAGATGGACATTTACAACCTGAGACTGAGGATAAGACTGAAGAGTCTTCTGATCACAAAACTGATGACAATTATTTTTGGAAAGAGAGCAAGCAAAGTCAGTCAGGTTCAAACTCTGTAGAAAATAAAATATTTGAAAGTCATATGTCATTTAATACTGACAGTGTTTCAGAGTCCTTTAACCATCAAAACGATGACGGTGTTTCTCAGAGTGATCCACCATGTGGTGCTGACAGGGAACAGGTCAGTCTGAGCCGACAGACAGGGAGGGAGGAAAACCAGGACCCAGAGCCCCCCCACATTAAAGAGGAACAGGAGGAAGTGTGGAGCAGTCAGGAGGGAGAGCAGCTTCAAGGGCTGGAGGAGGCTGATATCACCAAGTTCACCTTCACTCCTGTCCCTGTGAAGAGTGAAGATGATGAAGAGAAACCTCAGTCCTCAGAGCCTCATCAGAGTCAGACTGAGGAGAACAGAGAGGACTGTGGAGGACCAGGACCAGACAGGAACCCAGGTCCAGACCCACGTTTACAGCCTCAGACTGAGGACAGGACTGAAGAGTCTTCTGAGACTGAGAATGAAGAAGGTGAAGATGATTGGACAGAGTCCAGGAAGTCATTTATCTGCTGAGAATGTTAAAAAAAAAAAGACAGAAAGGGAAATCTGCTGACTCGCCCAAGAACTCTCACAGGAGAGAAACAATTTAGCTGCTCTGTTTGTGGAAAGAGATTTCATATCAAGGGAACTCTGGTCAGAGAAAACATGCAGCGGTCCAGTTTGTGGGAAGAAATTTTATGACAAATCATTGATGGAAAAACACAAAGCGACACACTCAAATATGTTTAATCACACATTCATCTCTGTGACTTCTAGCTGCTGATTGGATGAACCTCACTAAGAATACAGAGGGAGATGGATCTGAGTCCTGGTGGTTCCTCTGCAGACCACAATAAAACTAAAACATGAAACTTGTATTATTTCATGTTGATAAACTTCCTCTCTACCTCTGTGAAATGTTTCATCCTGTTTCTAACCACGATCATAGCAGATCATCTAGATGTATCATCCTCAGGGTCCACAGTCTGTTCTGAGTTTGGAGAAACTGGATTTTCTTACTGAGTCCTCTGGGCTGGGAATCATTTACAAGATAAACTTGACACGTTGACAGACGACCTTCATCTCAGACTTTCTCTCAGAAAATCTTTAATGAACAATGTGATTGTTTTAAATGGCTAGCTTTTCTCCTTCTTACCTCTCTGGACTTTGTGTTGTACTGAATTTAATGAAGCTGAACTGAATGACTGACAAACACTTTATCAACACTTTAGTTTTTTCACCTTTAAACCTCTAATGTTGTAGCTGCAGATTGAAGTGCCTATGAAATGTGATCAGTTCTTTTTGTGGAATTATTTTTCATATTTTAATCAAAGTCTAAGTTGAACATTAGTGTCTGCACTTTAAACGTTCATCTTCGCTGACATTAAATAGGAACATTAAAAACAGAATATCTCTGATATGACACAGAATCTTTGGCAAATTAATTTTTTTTACTGTTAAATAAATGTTGACAGTCAGTTCTGTCATTTAGGTTTTTCCTCATTTCACAACTCTTTTTGTACTTTCTAGTTTGTGCTGCTGCTGAACTGGACTGTGTTAGACAGACATGTGTTTCTGTTATTTTGTCCACTCCATTTATATCAATGAAGTTTGGAATAACTTCAGTTCCTCAATAATGAAAATCTGACAGTTTCACAAAGTGTTCAGTGACATTAGAATATATTTTGTTCTACACGTATTTTGATGTCATTTATTAGAAAAAGACTGTCCACATTTATTCTGAAGGCCAGGGGTGTACCGGAAGTTCCATTTTATTTCCGGGGCTCGACGGAACTCAGCTAGCCCGTATGGATGTTGTGTTTGCTACAGGAGCAGAGGAAACATGTCAGCCAGGTCTAAATAACGATAAAACCACCACCAGTGTTTTTTCTTGTTTGATTCTACGATCTGTGGAAAATGTCCAGATTTCAGGATCTTAAAGATTCGTTCAAACGGCGGCTGCTGACTGCGGTTCGTAAAGATCTGTTTGGACATTTGGAGAGAAAAATATCTGAATATGAAAAGGAGATCGACCGCAACAGAAAACTGCTGGATCTGGTTTCAAACAGCGACTTAAAGCGGCCAGGATCAGGTTAGTTTTCTCTCCTGCTGTTGGAAATGTCTCTATTGTTCTGCTAATGCTGCATGGAGGAGCTGCTAAGCTAAATTAGCTACACCGCCCATACACAGCTTGTTAGCCGCAGCTAGCTCCTGCTATAAAGTTTCATTATGTTCAATTGCGTCTGTTGCTCGTTAAACTGTGGCTGTTTCTGTTCTGACGATCACCTTCAGTCAAATCACCAGTTTGTCAGTTTGGCGAAATACTACAATACCCGTGATCCTCAGCTAGAAACGCTAATTTAAAGCCGTTATATTTGTCGCCATGGTTACTGAGTTCATTCCTTCTCCCTTTAGATTCAGTTCAGTTCAGTATAGTTGTATATTTTATATTTATAGTTCTTTATCTATTTATAACCGGAGTTTCAGTGTCTGAGCTCTGAACATGTCACTGATATGAAAACATATAAATATTATTTAGTTAGTGTGTTATTAGTGGGGGTGAGGTGAGGTGAGCAGTGAGGCGGTGAGGCCCACTCGGCTGTGGTGGTCGTCACAGAGTTAACATGATGGAACAGACGCTAATGTTGTTTTGTAATAGTGGAATTAACACTTTATGTGGATTAGGATGATAAACTCAGAGATTTTATTTCAACAACCTGTCACATGGCAGCATGAACATGAGAACAGTCAGGCAGTAGTTTTTAGCTGCCAAAGTACAGACCCAGGAGGCAAAGAAGCTGTGGACGAGTCAAAAACATGAGTGGAACCAGAGAGAGGCTCAAAAGAGAAGAACTTTGTTGTTGACAATTTCCTCTGAACATGAAACTGTCAACAACAAAGGTCACAGATCGTTCAATATATCAACAAATCTTTACAATCAGCTGAAAAGGTTTCATCCCAGCAACCACACAGAGAGGATGAAGATGCTGTTTGTCCGTCTACACCGAGTCCTAGCAGTGCTAACAGCTAACTGGACTAACAGGGCTAACAGCTAACAGGACTAACAGCTAATAGGGCTAACAGCTAACTGGACTAACAGGGCTAACAGCTAACTGGACTAACAGGGCTAACAGCTAACTGGACTAACAGGGTTAATAGCTAACAGGGCTAACAGCTAACAGGGCTAACAGTTAACAGGACTAACAGGGTTAACAGCTAACAGGGCTAACAGTTAACAGGACTAACAGGGCTAACAGCTAACTGGACTGACAGGGCTAACAGCTAACTGGACTGACAGGGCTAACAGCTAACAGTTAACAGGACTAACAGGGCTAACAGCTAACTGGACTGACAGGGCTAACAGTTAACAGGAATAACAGGGCTAACAGTTAACAGGACTAACAGGGCTAACAGTTAACAGGACTAACAGGGCTAACAGTTAACAGGGCTGAACCAAAACTAGCAAAACTAGTCTTTTGTTTTCCTGCATGAACAGTGATTGATAAAACAAACCCAGTTTCCTCCTTCTCAGTTCAAGACGTGATGCCTCTGAGCTCAGCAGATTAAGATGAGATCAGGAAAGTGATTAAAGTTCTGGACTGTCAGTATGAACTCAGGTTTATGGGCCAGTTGACTGGGGTCTGTTCACCTCGTTTTTGCTGTAACTTCACTCTGTAAACAATCGAGTGGTTGAAACTATTATTAAAGATGTTGAATAAATAATTTCAGGTGTTTTCATACAAAACATTCCAAAGATTTGCTGCTTACCTCAGTCTTACATTTTAGTAAATTCAATATTTGTTGTTGGACAAAACAACTTTTTTGTATGTGTCATGACTGGGCGGGGGGCCTCAACATAAACTCTTGGTTTTGCTCTGTGTGTTTGTGTTTTTCAGTGTGTCCTGCAGACGTCCAACAGCTGTTGGTGACTAAAGAAGAGGTTCCCTCTGAGCAGCAGGAGTGGAGCTCCAGACTGGACCAGCAGGACCCAGAGCCCCCCCACATTAAAGAGGAACAGGAGGAACTCTGTCTTATTCAAAGACCAGTCGGTGCTGATGGAGAGGACTGTGGAGGATCAGAATCAGACAAGAAGTTGGCTTCATACAGGAATCCACGCCCAGAGAGTGATGACAGTGATAAAGACTGGGAGGATCCCAACAGTAGATTTCGCTGCACTAAGTGTGGTAAAACATGTTCGCAGAGGGGGAATCTGAATATACACATGAGAACTCACACAGGAGAAAAACCTTTTGGTTGCTCTGTGTGTGGTAAACGGTTCACTCAGAAAGTAGGTCTGCACTATCACCTGAAGATTCACACAGGAGAGAAACCATTTAGTTGCTCAGTTTGTGGTAAAACATTTAGACAGAAAGGATCTTTAAAATACCACATGGTAACACACACAGGGGTGAGACCATTTAGCTGCAGTGTTTGTAATAAAAAGTTCAGGTGGTCGTCACAGATCAGAGTCCATAAGTGTGTTAGTGAGTCATCACAGCGTCACCAGAATAACCACAAGAAACAACTGAGCTGTTCTGAATGTGGTGAGACATTTTCCAACAATTCTCTTCTGGTGATTCACATGAGAATACATAAAGGAAAGAAGTTACTTATGTGCCCAGTTTGTGGTTTACAACGGCAGTTTAGTTCCCAAATGGAGATACACATGAGAAGCCATACGGGTGAGAGACCGTACAGTTGCTCAATTTGTGGGAAAAGATTCACTCAGAGAGGAATTATGATGCAGCATATGGCAGTCCACTCAGGGGTGAAACCATTCAGCTGCAGTGACTGCGGGAGAAGATTCTTCTGGCACTTTCAGATAAAAAAACACAAGTGTCTTGGGAAGTTACAGCCAAACAAAACTGGCTTTATTGGACAGGACTATCCTGGATCAGAACCAGCCAGGAACACAGATCCAGATAAAACCAAACCATCTACTGAAAGCAACGACATTGTTGACATTGAGTTTTGGAAAGATATCAGACAGCATCAATCAGGTCTCACTTATCGGAGGAAAAACAAGGTCTCTGTAAATGATGGATATAATACTGGAAAGAAATCTGATGACAACACTAAAACTGAACCCAAGGATGGAGAAAGTGGTGATGGTGGTTTTCAAAAACAGAACAAGCATAGATGGTCAGATTCAAACAATCTGAAAAATGAAGACGTCTCTGTGAGTGAAGCAGGATGTAACACTGACAGGAAACCACAGAGCTCCTCTGAGGGTCAGAAGAGATCTGAAGAACGTCCACAGACACAGATCAAGAGTCACTCAGGAGAGAAACCATTTAGTTGTTTCTTTTGTGGGAAAGGATTTGCAACAGCAGGGTATCTGACAAGACACATATCTGTCCATACAGGGGAGAAACTACGTAATTGCATTATTTGTGAGAAACGATTCAGTCTGGAGTTAGAGCTCATAAGTCATAAGTGTGTTGGCACGTTCTCTCAGATCACCGCCAACAAATCGTTTAGCTGCTCCCGGTGTGGTAAAGGATTTGGGCGTAAGCATCATCTGCAGGTGCACATGAAAATTCACACAGGAGAGAAACCATTCAGCTGCTCCATGTGTGGTGAAAGATTTGTTAAAAGAGAAAGTTTGACTTGTCACATGGCATGTCACAGCGGAGAAAAGACTCTCCGCTGTTCAGTTTGTAAAGCAGGTTTCAGTGACAGAGAATCACTACTTCATCACATGAGAATTCACACCAGACAAACTCAGTTCAGTTGCTCAGTTTGTGGTAAAGAATTTGCATGGAGGAGATATCTGACAAAACACATGGAACTCCACAAGAAGGAGAAAGTCGACAACTGCAAGGTTTGTGACCGAGGATTCACCTTCCATCATCAGCTCAGTCACCATGAGTGCATTCATAGGTCCTCAGAGCTTCATCAGAGTCAGACTGAGGAGAACAGAGAGGACTGTGGAGGACCAGGACCAGACAGGAACCCAGACCCACATTTACAGCCTCAGACTGAAGACAGGACTGAGGAGTCTTCTGGACCTGAAACTGATGACAATGATTTCTGGAAAGACATCAGGAAGCCTCTGTCATGTTTAAAGTCTCTGAAACATGAGGAAGTCTCTCAGAGTGATCCACCATGTGGTACTGACAGGGAACAGGTTAGTCTGAGCCAACAGACAGGGAGGGAGGAAAACCAGGACCCAGAGCCCCACCACATTAAAGAGGAACAGGAGGAAGTGTGGAGCAGTCAGGAGGGAGAGCAGCTTCAAGGGCTGGAGGAGGCTGATATCACCAAGTTCACCTTCACTCCTGTCCCTGTGAAGAGTGAAGATGATGAAGAGAAACCTCAGTCCTCAGAGCTTCATCAGAGTCAGACTGAGGAGAACAGAGAGGACTGTGGAGGACCAGGACCAGACAGGAACCCAGGTTTACAGCCTCAGGACTCTTCTGGACCTGAAACTGATGACAGTGATTTTTGGAAAGAGACCAGACAACGTCGGTCAGTTATGAATGAATCTGCTGAGAGTGATGGTGAATGTGATCTTGACAAGAACCTGTTCAACTGCTCTGACGTCAATGCGTCAGAGTCTCTTCAGCCTGAGAGTGACGACAGTGTTGACAGTGATTTTTGGAAAGATAACCAGAAACCTCAATTAGGTTTAAACCCTTTGAAAAATAATGAAGTCTCTGAAAACGACGTCAGATATAATGCTCTCAGGAAACCGTACAGCTGCTCCGAGTGTGGACAAAGATTTCTCTACATTTGTCATATGAAGACGCACATGAGACGACACACAGTGGAGAGACCGTTTGTTTGTTCTGTTTGTGGTCAGAAGTGTCTTTACAAGTCCCATCTTAAGATTCACATGAGAACTCATACAGGAGAGAAACCGTTTGATTGTCCAATTTGTGGCAAAAAATATGCTCACAAGGCAAGTATGCAGTCTCACATGATCATCCACACTGTGGAGAAACAGTACAACTGCAGTGTCTGTGACAAAAGCTTTGCCTGGTTTACGGAGCTTAAATACCATCACTGTGTTGGAGAGGCCTCACATGAAAACCAGGACACATAGTTACTCTGAAACAGTCCAGTCCACTTCACACAGAGGATGAACAATTCATCTTCAGTGTCTGTGGTTTAAACAGCAAGACCCTGTTCTTATAGTTCCTGCCTTTAGATAAGGAAGTGATTCTCCTTTTAATTGGAGTTCAAAAACTTCAACCCAAATTATCATTGTTTTTATTGGTATTTGTTTTCTCTTTACATCCTGGAAGTGTATCATGTATTTATCTCTGTGACTTCTAGCAGGGTACACACCAAAAGATAATCAAACCAAATCCCCCATCCCAATCAAGTGGGAAAAGATTACTGGTTGGTTGTAAAGATGATCTTGTCAGATTCTCCTATGGTGTGAGGTGTGTTCAGAGTGATATTACCCTCCCTGATAAATAGTAAAGATGTTCAATATTTCTGATCAGAAATCCTGTTGTGTTGGGGGGCACCAAGGAGAGCTGAGCACACTCTCTGTGGATTGTCAGGTGAAATGGAACAATACGTCATTGGACATGTTTGTTTCCTTTTTCTTACTGAGTCCTCTGGGCTGGGAATCATTTACAAGATAAACTTCATGTTGACAGACAACCTTCATCTCAGACTTTCACTCAGAAAATCTTTAATGAACAAATTGTCAGACGTCTCAGGACTTTGTGTTGTTCTGTGTGTAGATGAATTTTTTTAATATCTTAGTATTTAACAGGGAAATCAGCTTAAAAAAACAGTAAATCTATAGCTAATGCACCTGAAATGTAAAAAGATTTTTCATTAAAATTTTCGTTTTAATAAAATAAAATTCTCATGTGAACATTTGCTTCTTTAGATGTTAATTTTTGCAGTTGTTACATTAAATAAGAAATTTAAAGGAGAATCTCTGATGGACACAGATTTTAAAGCAAAAATAAAAATAAAAACTATACTCTTAAGTGTCAAACCATGAATTATATAGCCTTGGTTCCTACAGGACTTTGGATTTATCTGAATAGAATAAAAATATGACCAGTTGTGAATAGAAAAGTTCATTTAAACACAAGTAGAGCATGTTTAAATTGAATGTAATGTAGAAATGTGTTTAGAGATTGTTGTATTTGTTTGAGAAGTTCTTTAAAACAACACAATAGATGATTTTACTGCTTTGGAAATTTTTCACAGCTCAACTTCATCGTTCGTCCCACAGACTCCTGAACATGTGGATGTGAAGCTGAGGAAATGTTATCATCAAACTGATGCAGAGTTTTCACTGAGGAGAAGCTGAGTGAGGCTGAAGACAACAACTCCCAGGATTCCACACTCCTTCAGGTCTTTAAACTACGTGTTTTGTTGTTGTGTTGTAATTGAGAGACCTCTAGTGGCAGAAATTACAAACTGACTAAATCTGACAACATGATGATAAAATGTCTTTACGCTGACATGAGATGTCATTTAGGAACTGGTTATGCTTTTATGTTGAAAGATCTTTGTGTTGACAGAGTTGGTGGCTGTTGATCTGCAGAGCTGAGAGAAAGAAACATGTCTAATTAAATTAATTATTGTTATGAATCAGAATCTGTTTCACAAGCTCCTCGTGCCTCGGACTGACCATTGAAACACCTCGTCCCTCGCGCTGTAATAACACGTGGGAACGTGGCCACATTTTTTTCTTGAAATGTCACAAGAAGGCTTCCGTAGTACAAATGTGTCCTGGAGCCAAGAGTTCTGCTGCTCTGAGACTAAATCCTGTATCTCTGAAACAGAGTTTAAACCTGACCAGAGTTAGTCTGTCAGGCCACCAGGGGGCGGTGACATGTTGATGATAGATCACATCATCATCAAGCAGCGAATGGACACAGGTGTGTCGCCTCGTGTTTGTTCTGCGTGAGATGAAGATGGTTGTTAACACTAAATCAGTAAAATACAGACTCAGCGAAAACAGTTTATTTTCTGAAACAACTTCTAACACAGTGACAGAAACTATGATCTGAGATCAGCTGCAGGAATTGAAGGTAAGATCATTTACATGAACTGAGAATCAGTGACAATAAAACACGAGGCTTTGATCAGTGACTGTGGAAACTTCATTATTTATTAATCAGTAATCTTGAATCAAATGTTTATTAAACAAAAGAACATTTTCATACATTGACTCTAAACACAGCAGCTCAGGAATAAACTCCACCGTGTTGACTCACTGACCCCTAGTGGTCAACAACTGTTACTGTTACCTGCTGATATCTGCTGGACTGCAGAGAAAAGAACGTTTAAAATGTAATTCAGATAATTTATCATTAGTTTGTTTGTTTGACAGCAGAGGTTCATTTACAGAATATAGTTTAATATTTAATATTCACACTAGAAAAACCTGCTATAGTTTGTTCTGTTGCCATATTTTATTTCATCTGCACAATCATGAGCTTTATTTTCAGTCTGAGTTAAACCTAAAACAGAAAAACAAAGACTGAAAGTGTGATGTTGTTTATTGAACTCATCAGTTTGGACAGAAAGAAAATATTCACAGCCTGTGTAACAGCAGTCACGACAGCCAAACCATCGACTGTGAGACCTTATACAGACAGATGTGTGTCCATCCTGATGTTGTCCAATGAATTCAATCAGGCACAGGTGGACTCCAGTCCAGTTGTAGAAGCATCTCAAGGACCACTGATAGAAGTAGGATGCATAACAAAGGGTCTGAATACTTTCTGTATCTGAGTCATTTGTTAAGACAGAAATCTCGTCACTGTGACGATCTGACTGTGACTAAATAATTATAACACCCCATTTCATATAGAGAGAATTATTAATGGTTTAAACCAGCAGAAGCTGTGACACTGACTTCAGTCCTGTTGTTAGTATCTGGTTGTCTTCATGGATCAGAGTGCTGGTTCTGGTTCTTGTCTGTCAGTTAACTGTGTCACTGAAACTGCTGCTGAGTCGTTTCTCTCTCGAGTGGATTTTCATGTGTCTCCAAACGTTTCCACTGAATCTGAAGCGTTTGTTGCAGACGCGGCAGCTGAAGGGTCGTTCTCCTGTGTGACACCTCATGTGTTCAGTTAAATGTGAGCGAAGGACAAAACTTTTCCCACAGACTGAGCAGCTGATCGGTTCCTCTCCCGAGTGGATCCTCATGTGGCTCTTTAGATAAGACTTACAGCCGAATCTCTGACCACACTCAGAGCAGCAGAAGGATTTCTTCATGTGTTGAGTTGAGCTGCTGGCTGCAGGCTCAGTCTGACTCTGATGAATCTGTGAGGACTCACCAACGCACCGATGGTCTCTGAGCTGATTTAACAAAGTGAATCTTTGGTCACAGACGCTGCAGCTGAGTCGTTTCTCTGTGTCATGAACGGTCATGTGATGTGTTAGATATCGTCCTTGTGTGAATCCTTTACCACAAACTAAACAGCTGAATGGTTTTTCTTCGGTGTGAGTTCTTATGTGAACCTTCAGATTTCCACTTTCGATAAAAGTTTTACCGCACACAGAGCACCCGAACAGTTTCTCTCCTGTGTGGTGTCTCATGTGTGTCCTCAGATTTTGTTTGGTGCCAAATCTGCAGCAAAACACTTTCATTTCAGAGTTTAAACCAGACTGAGCTTCACTGGTCTCCTGCCAATCACCATCCTTGTCCTCAGTCTGAGGCTGTAAACATGGGTCTGGACCTGGGTTCCTGTCTGGTCCTGGTCCTCCACAGTCCTCTCTGTTCTCCTCAGTCTGACTCTGATGAGGCTCTGAGGACTGAGGTTTCTCTTCATCATCTTCACTCTTCACAGGGACAGGAGTGAAGGTGAACTTGGTGATATCAGCCTCCTCCAGCCCTTGAAGCTGCTCTCCCTCCTGACTGCTCCACACTTCCTCCTGTTCCTCTTTAATGTTGGGGGGCTCTGGGTCCTCCTGGTCCAGACTGGGGCTCCACTCCTGCTGCTCAGGGGGAACCTCTTCTTTCCTCAGCAGCTGCTCAACATCTGCAGGACAGACAGACAGACATGGGATCAGTTTGTTTTCATCAGAACAGAGCAGATTTGACTTTTCTCATCTTTATCATGAACCTGATTTTATTGCAAAACACAACCTTGTTTTCTCTGGGAGACACTGTTCTTCTGTAATCAAAGCTACCCTCACGTACCTTCGTTCGTAGATTTGAATATGTTTCAATATTGGTTACCTTCCAAAGAAATAAACATCCAAAATATATCATGATAACATAAAGTTTGGTTTTCAAGCAGAGAACAAAAAAAGTAGTTTGGAAATAGTTTGATTATATATTGACAAAACGTTTTATAGACAAACGTTGTGTCCTAAAAATCACACCAATATTTAATGCATGTTTAAATTCCATTAAAAAAAACTTCATCCATGTAACTTAAGTCCTGAGTGACCATGTGTGTATAATGTTCTTTATTATTTATCTTTAGTCTTTTTACATTTTAGTTTAATGTAATAATCTATAATCTTCCATATTTTACATCTTGATGTTTACATGTTGTGTGAAAGTGCTTAATTGAATTGTATTATAATAATGGATTAATTTACCTATTCGTCTCCCTGGCAACACAAGTGACGTCACTGGTCACCAGCGTCAGTCGCAAATATTAAACAAGTTTAAAAAGAACTGAAGAGTCTTTAAACATCACACACTACAGGACTTTATCTCCAGACTGACTCAAACCACGTGACCTGGACCGGAACACGTGTGTGGATAACGAACCATGTTTCAGGGGATAGACAAACCTCTCTGTTTTATTTCAGGAGTTAAAACCACATCCAGCATTCTCCGATGGCGGCGGTTCAGCTCCTCTTCATACTCGCTGATTGTTTTCTCAAAAAGTCCGAATATCTCGTCCACAGCCGCAGTGAGCCGCTGGCTGACGAAGACCTTCAGACTCTGGAGCCTGGACATTTTCTACCGAGAGGAGAGGAGATCATGTGACTGACTGAGAGGTAAAACTGCACCAACACCAACTACTGCTTCCGGTGCGAGATTTCAAAATAAATGTTCATGACGTTTAGAGGGGGATGTCTCTTTGGTGGAACAGATTTTCTCAGGGGTCACGAGACAGAGGTGGTTTTATCTTAACTATGTGTCATTATCACGTTTTAAATGTAGCATGGATTTGGGACACAGCTTTAGTCCGCAGCTGGTACCAGAGACCCGGAGGAAAACCATGAATGAGATGGAGAGAAGAAGGAAACATGGAGCAGGAGGAGCAGTTATTAGCAGTTTATCAGGTACAGCCAGCTGAGACTGAGTCTGATCAACAGTAATGGAGGTTGTTGAGTTGTTACTGGCTGCAGTCTGTTCAGATACAGATCTGAACGTGTTGACTCGTCACGTTCAGATGCAGCGACTCTGGTTTTAATCAAGTCATTTTTCCTGCATAAACGTGAAAAATATGGACATTTTATTTTGTAGGATGAGATGACGTGAACCGGAAGTACTTTTTCCCGGGTGTTGCTGCTTGTTTTTCAGTAAAATGGCGTCTGCTCAGTGAGTTTCTCTCTCCGCTCAAACATCCAACATAACGACCGTCAACGACTCAGTGTTGTTCAGCTTTTCTCTGCACGAGCTCAGCTTCCGGTTTCCTACAAAGCTACCGAAGTTAACTTAGCATGTTAGCTGGAGGTGAGAGTGCGCGCTGGGTGTCTCAGTGAGTCAGTGACGGAGTGTGTGTGAAGGAAAAGTGTTTGTGATTGTGTGAAAATGTCTAAAGTCCACATGCTGAGAGCGTTAGTGAAGCAGAGACTCACTGCGGCTGCTGAAGAGATACTTGGGCTGTTTGAAAGAACGATAGCGGAGTACGAGGAGGAACTTTGTCGTTCAAAACAGGAGAACCAGCGACAACGCAAACTACTGGACGCTGTTTTCAACCCTCAGGTTCAGTTACACACAGCAGGTCTGTCCTCTCTGTTCTCTGAGGAAAAACATCTGCTGAGCTTTTCCATGTCAGACTGTGTGTGGTGTTTGTCAGTGAGCAGGTGAAGCCTGAGGACTGGGAGGTAGCTGATACAGTAACATGTAGTCAGAGCTGCTCAGTGCTGAATGAACCCACAGAGACAAGAAGCAGAGACAGAGCCAGAGCTGCAGCTGCTCACTGACGACCATGTTACACTTTAAAACAAGACAATAAACTGTCCTGAGGTCAAGTTTCTGTCTCTACATTTTCCTCTGTTTCCTGCAGATGTTGAGCAGCTGCTGAGGAAAGAAGAGGTTCCCCCTGAGCAGCAGGAGTGGAGCCCCAGTCTGGACCAGGAGGACCCAGAGCCCCCCCACATTAAAGAGGAACAGGAGGAAGTGTGGAGCAGTCAGGAGGGAGAGCAGCTTCAAGGGCTGGAGGAGGCTGATATCACCAAGTTCACCTTCACTCCTGTCCCTGTGAAGAGTGAAGATGATGAAGAGAAACCTCAGTCCTCAGAGAACAGAGAGGACTGTGGAGGACCAGGACCAGACAGGAACCCAGGTCCAAACCCATGTTTACAGCCTCAGACTGAGGACTCTTTGAAAAACACCAAGCTTTCTCTGAGTTATGTGGGATTTGATCCTGAGGAGAAACCGTTCAGCTGCTCTCAGTGTGGGAGAGGATTTCGTCACAAAGGACATCTGCAGATCCACATGAGATGTCACACGGGAGAGAAACCGTTCAGCTGCTCGGTCTGTGGGAAGAGATTCCCTCGCAAAGAAAACTTAGTTCGTCACATGAGGTTTCATTCTGGAGAGAAACCGTTCAGCTGCTCATTCTGTAAGAAACATTTCACGCGCAGCGACCACGCCGTGACGCACATGAGGATCCACACAGGAGAGAAACCCTTCTGCTGCTCTGTGTGCGGGAAGAGTTTTACCCATAAACTTAGTCTGAAACATCACATGGCTTTGCACACAGAGGAGCGAGTGTTCAGCTGCAGCCAGTGTCACAAAACATTCATCAGACAGTCGCATGTCAAAAGTCATAAGTGTGTTTTTGACGTGAGAAGCAGTAAAACTGCAGATTAAGGCTGTGATCTGTTACAGCCTCAGTATCCTGATCCTTCTCCTGGTTCTATAGTAAGAAAATAAAACATTTTCTCTTTAATCAGTTCTTAGATCATTTTTCTGTCGTTAAAGTGAACAAACAGAATGATCAGTGATCCTGACTTGTGTGTGTGAAGTGTTTCTGGACCTTAATCATGTGTCAGTGCAGCTGGATTAGATTCAACCTGATTAAATATTAAATGAAAGAAGCTTCTTACTTCTGATTTGCTTCATTTTGTCTTAATGTATTTTCTCTGCTCAGAAAATGAAGACTGACTGATTCTATTGAACGAGATGTTTAATTGTATTTAAACCTGGTGCTGCTGCAGCCTCAGTGTGACAGGAGCTCAACATGTTCCAGCTGTTTACTGAGCGACTGTCAATTTATTTAAGCTGGTACGGAGTCAGTGTGTGTTTTATTTTTTAGTTTCCACCAAACATTGTTCTGTCACAGCTCCGTGTTAAAGTTCACATCAGTGAAACTTTATTCCGAAGAATCACTTCTCTGTTTTGCTCTGCTGCAGATTAACAGATGTTTCCAGATGTTTATTAAATTCAGTTAAAAACATCTCGATGACTTGAACATCACTGATGAGACGAACAGCAGATCTACACAGGAAGTGTTTCAGTTCCACAGCTGTGACCTGAATCATCTTTTTTTCATTCTGTTTGGTTTTCTGCCAAAACACAGATGATCTACAGTTTAGTGTGGTACCTGAACACATCCTATATTAACCTGCTGCTCTGCCGTCAGTCTGAGTTTCTAATGTGATGAATGAGTGTTGAGGTCTGAATGACTCCGAGCTCTGTCTTTGTCTCAGTCCAGGTGATGTCACATGTGGAGTTACCTGTCTCACCTGAACCTGAGGAATCCAGTCACAACACGACGACACAGTTCCAAGATTAAAACAGGTTTTTACAGGATGAACAAACAATATACAATCAGTGGAGATTAGTTTTATGCTAAGCTAGGCTAACTGCTCACCGGCTGCAGCTCTCACACGAGATTCAGAACATTTAGAGAAAACAGGAGATCAGGACGTGTTTCTCACACATGGTTTATTGTTTTACAGATTCTCACGTTGTTCTTGCTCGACACATCTCACCTCCACAGCTTCACTTGCTACCGCTGCTCTCACCTGCACACTCGTGTCTTTTAAACTGAGACTGCCAGGTGAATCTTTTCTCACACACGCTGCAGCTGAACGGTTTCTCCCCAGTGTGAGCCGCCATGTGTCTTGTCATGTGTCCCTTCCGTGAGAATCTTTTACCACAAACTGAGCAGATGAAGGGTTTCACCCCGGTGTGTGTTCTCATGTGTTGGACCAGAGTGTGACGCTGAGTGAAGCAGCTGTTACACACTGAGCAAGAAAATGGTTTTTCTCCTGTGTGAATCCTAAAATGTGCAGCCAGATCTGAGCGCTGCCTGAAGCTCTTACTGCAGAATGAGCAACAGAAGGGTTTCTCTCCAGTGTGGACTCTCATGTGTTTATCCAAAGACCAACCGTGACTGAAGCTCGTGTTACAAACTGAACAGCTGAACGGTTTCTCTCCTGAATGACACCTGGTGTGAGCGATCAGGTGTTCTCTGCGATTGAAGCTTTTATTACAGTAGGAGCAGCTGAACGGTTTCTCTCCTGTGTGACACTTTACGTGTCGTTTCAGATTCGTCTTGTGACCGAATGTTTTCCCACAGTCAGAGCACATAAATGAATCTTTACCAGAGTGACGGACGGCAGTTTTCACAGAGTCTGAATCTGACTGAGGGTCTCTGGTCTCAGTCCAGTTGTCGTCACTGACATCTGTCTCAGAAGAGTCCTCAGTCTGAGGCTGTAAACATGGGTCTGGACCTGGGTTCCTGTCTGGTCCTGGTCCTCCACAGTCCTCTCTGTTCTCCTCAGTCTGACTCTGATGAGGCTCTGAGGACTGAGGTTTCTCTTCATCATCTTCACTCTTCACAGGGACAGGAGTGAAGGTGAACTTGGTGATATCAGCCTCCTCCAGCCCTTGAAGCTGCTCTCCCTCCTGACTGCTCCACACTTCCTCCTGTTCCTCTTTAATGTGGGGGGGCTCTGGGTCCTCCTGGTCCAGACTGGGGCTCCACTCCTGCTGCTCAGGGGGAACCTCTTCTTTCCTCAGCAGCTGCTCAACATCTGCAGGACAGAGACAGAGACAGGCTCATTATAGGAGTTGGTTTCAGCAGTGAAAACACTCATAACTGATATAACAACAGTTCTTTGATTAATTTCATTATCTGAGCTGAAAAACAATAGAAACCGTGTGGAGGTGAGGTTATTAGTAACTGATATTTCAGAAACGTTAAAATGGCTGACAGCCGATTGACACACTGAACTCCAGCGGTTACCGTAAAGTTGAGAATATGGCCGCTCTGCTGTTGGTTTCCCCGCAGTGAGTCTCTGCTTCACCAACGCTCTGTGGACTTTAGACATTTGAACACAATCACAAACACTTTTCCTTCACACACACTCCGTCACTGACTCACTGAGACTCCCAGCGAGCACTCTCACCGGCCGCTCCGTCCAACTAACATGCTAACATGCTAAGCTAACTTCGGTAGCTTTGTAGGAAACCGGAAGCTGGGCTCATTCAGAGAAAAGCTGAACAACACAGAGTCCGTTCAGACTCTCAGAGACTCTGACGGTTCACTCATCCTGTTTGTCAGAGACACAGAAAAGAGCGGATACCGTGTTGATGTTCGGACCGGGCGACATTTTGCTAACACCGCCGCAGGAAGAGTACTTCCGGGTCACGTTTGTTGCTTCAAAATAAGAAGCAGTGGCGATGCGGAAACTACAAAACCAGGAAAATAAAATATCATTCATTGAGTTTCAGTTTGACCCTTAACTTTAAACTTGTTAAAACGTTGTTAATGTTCTGACAGAAAAATAAACAGCCCCTTTACTTCTGTCTTTAATAACATCTTCAGCCGACTGCGTCTGAAGATGTTATTTAGTTTAAATGTTAAAATGACTGAACAGTTTGAACCTCAGTCACATGTGGAGACCCGCACCTGCAGAGCTCAGTAGATGCTTCAGCAAACATTAATACATGAGAACAGAGACGGTGAAGTGAGTGAAACTAACTGTGGTTTATTGTAAATGAAACAGATGAATGAATGAATCGTATTAATCTTTATTTAAACATCATCTAAGACTTGACATGACCGGCAGCTGGACATCCTGGTCTCTGTGCCGACAGTCTGACCTGTGGACACATGGGAAACAAAAAATCCTCCGGATTCTCACAGTGCTGAAAGTTCATTACTTTTATTTTTCAGCTTGAATTTCCTCCATCATCAGATGTTGAGACGCTGTGATGTTTGTGTGGATTCACACAGAAATCATCAGAGTGAGTTAACGTTACAGGAGAGAACAGGACTGTGGTTTAATAGAAGACCTGGACCCACTGGACTAAACTCTTCTACTCACATAAACACCTGCAGAGCTGACGACTGCTGCTGATTCAAAACCTCAGAATTGTTTCCACAAAACAACAAAGATTTAGTTTTATTTCAGGATTTTTCTGTTTTTATTTTGGTCCACACTCCAGACCAGGAGGTAGCAGTAACGCACCAATTTGATGTTTGCCAACTGCTAATAAACATCAGAGGAGAAGAAGATACCGGAAGTGATCAGATGTGAACTGACAGTAGCAGATTCCATCCAACATAATGACCGTCAGAGTCTCTGAGAGTCTGAACCGGACTCTGTGTTGTTCAGCTTTTCTCTGAATGAGCTCGGCTTCCGGTTTCCTACAAAGCTACCGAATTTAGCTTAGCATGTTAGCATGTTAGCTGGAGACGGAGCGGCCGGTGAGAGTGAGCGCTGGGTGTCTTAGTGAGTCAGTGACAGAGTGTGTGTGAAGGAAAAGTGTTTGTGATTGTGTGAAACATATCTGCTGAGCTTTTCCATGTCACACTGTGTGTGGTGTTTGTCATTGAGCAGGTGAAGCCTGAGGACTGGAAGGTAGCTGAGTGTCTGTGTTTGGTCTGAGGATGTTCAGACGTGAGAAGTTTTTATTCACATTCTGTTAATTTCTGTATGTGAAGAGATTTAACCTCTGACACGTTCGATGAATCTCACACCAGTTTATTAGATTCATAAACAACAAAACACCTGAAGATTATTCAATATAAAACTGTGATTTTTATTTCATTATCTTCATACAGATCCAGTAATTGTTCATTCATCTCTAATAACAAAGCTACCTTCTATCAAACCATCACAGCAGTTACTGTTCCATGTTCGGTGCGGCAATATGGTGCAGGTGACCTTTCACCTTGCTGTGAGGGAGCTCATCATCACGTTGTCATCAGGCCACAGTCCTCTCTCAGAACAGTCTGACCGTGGGGACAAATTCACGATGCACAACCTCACAAACGTCAAAGAAACCGATGGACCTGCTCCTGACCTGACGCTCCACTTCAGTCTGTCTGGTCTCTGGGTTGAAGCCATAGACTCGGTGCTCCTCATCGATGATGATCCTCGACAGGAAGTTTCGGTCGTCTTGGGCCTGTTGATGCAGATCCTCCCAGACTGCTCTGTGGTGAAATCACAGACGTTCACTTGCAGGTGGTCAGGAAACATCTGTAACTCAGGTCCAGATGTTGATCAAGTGACGTAACGCTGAATATCAGGATTCATAAACTCTGGATTCACCTCGTCTGATCGTTCTTCTCTGCGACTGGACTGAAACATCATCACAACACTAAGAACTGAACCAACTCCCTCATCATCGTTCATCATCAGGCTGAAGGTCTGACTCACAGCAGTAAGGTCATTAACTCCCGGTACGTCTGTCAACGTGAGAAACATTTACAGGATTTATTTTTTGTCTAAAACATTTGGGCTGGTAAATAATTTGTTTCATGGTTCATGTCCACGTACACTGGTTTGACTGATCTGAGCTCTGAGAAACCAGGTTTTAAAAGTTTAAAAGTCAGTTTAAACACATTCAAACACAGAGACTTGAAAGAGAAAAGGAAAACACTGCAGCCAAAGGGAACTGTAACTGTGTCTATATACAAACTCATCAGAGACTGATGTTGCTTCAGAAAACGTTCAGAGTTTCTCATCCTGTCTTCAGTCATGAATCCACTCAGACAGAAAACACCATGTTCAGTTTATTTACAGGTGAAGCAGCAGCTGTGCAGCTTCAGTTGCTGCTGCTGCTCTCACCCACACACTTGTGGCTTTTGACCTGAGACTGCCACGTGAAGCGTTTGTCACAGACGCTGCAGCTGAACTGTTTCTGTCCCGTGTGCACCGAGAAGTGGTACGTCAGATTTGCCTTTTGAGAGAAACTTTTGTCACACACGGGGCAGCTGTACGGTTTCTCTCCTGTGTGGACCGTCATGTGTTTTTTCAGACCTCCCTTTTGTGTGAAGCTTTTCTCGCAGTATAAGCAGCTGAATGGTTTCTCCCCAGTATGGATCCTCATGTGGTTTACCAAAGCGCTGCGCACAGCGAAACTTGTGTCACAAAATGAGCAGCTGAAAGGTTTTTCTCCTGAGTGACATCTCATGTGACGGATTAAATTTGGCCTCTGGGAAAATCTTTTACCACAAACTGAGCAGCTGTATGGTTTCTCTCCTGTGTGATACCTCATGTGTCGCCGCAGACTGTCCTTACGACCAAACTTTCTACCACATTCACAGCAGATAAATAACTTCTTGGCAGCGTCACTCACAGGGACGTTAGAGAGAAACCTTGGCTGAGGTCCCATGGTTTCCTTACACTCATCATCGCTAATCTCAGTCTCAGGTTCAGAGCAGTTTGAAGCCTTGTCTTCACTAAATGGTTGTAAATAACTGTCTGGACCCGAGTTCCTGTCTGGTTCTGGTCCTCCACCGTCCTCTCCATCAGCCTCTGTTTCCACCTGTCCAGTTGAGCTGCTGGCTGGAGGCTCAGTCTGGTTATGATGAGGTCTCTCCTCCTCATCCTCACTCTTCACAGGAACAGGGCATGATGGGAACTGAACAATGTTGGACTCCTCCAGCCTTTGAAGCTGCTCTCCCTCCTGACTGCTCCACACTTCCTCCTGTTCCTCTTTAATGTGGGGGGGCTCTGGGTCCTCCTGGTCCAGACTGGGGCTCCACTCCTGCTGCTCAGGAAGAACCTCTTCTTTCCTCAGCAGCTGCTCAACATCTGCAGGTCAGAGACAGAGACACAGATTGTGGAAAACTACGAGTGTAAATCAGCTGAAGTTAGACATATCAGTGATGTGCCAAGGAAACTGGATTCCCCAGATATAAACCTGTTAAAGGAGACAGTGGCTGTGCTCACACTAACTGTTGTTATGTTTGTGGTTTGGATTAGTGGAGTGAAGCTAAAACAACCTGTGGGAAACATGTGAAGTGAGCAGGTCACAGTGTGATAGGCTGTGTAATCAGCTGTTACATCCCCGTTACTGATACGTAACAGGAAGAGGGTTCATCAATCATAATGACCTGTTTGTTTTTTTTAACAAACGTCAGTGTGTCATCTGCATAAAGACTGATGTTATGTTTCCTGATAGTTTAGTAAACTGATTTAATGTCCTATGTAAATAAATCTAACATGCACAGAGAAAAGTAAGAAAACATGTTTTTGTACTTTAGGTAAAGTCAACCTTTTATCTTCAGACAGAGTCTGAACATGTCTGCATGCAGCTGTTATGACGTCTGTGGTGAAGTCCAGTCTTTTATTGTCAGAGATCAGCTGTTTCTTACTGAGGTCACAGTCAGTGGTGCTTTTATTGCAGTTTCTAATATTCACACATTTTCAACAATGTGAACACAGATATTCTGTGAATGATGGGGATGTAAATTCTAAGCAATTTACTTAATTGATAATCAACCATGTTGATAATAATCAGTTAATCATTAATAAGTTCTGCAGTTTTCCTTTTCCACAGTAAAACTGTTTGAAACCTGTGACCTGGTGTGAAATCAGGTGTTTAAAGAAGAGATGAAGTAAAAACCAAATGATTTAAATTAAAAGATGAAATAATGACGTAATTTAAAATTTCTACATGATTAACATCAGTGCAGCAGCTGGAAACACCAGCTCAGGTGGGACAGGTGTTATCAACAGGTGGTCTGATGGTCTGTTGAACCAGCAGATTAAAACATGAGTTTACCCAAAGTACTGAAACATATTTCCACACTTTGCTCTTGATATTTAACCCTTGGTTTTGTCATTTGTATTTACGTCTGATTTATTTAGAAACAAGCGACAGATGTTCCAGCTGATGTGCTCCTGTCTGAAATCAGGCCCTTTGGTTGATGATTCACAGTGAAACACGGCAGCAACGTACTTATAGTCAGCAGCGCCATCTGCAGGTGAGGAGGGAAACATTCACTGAGCTGAACTCAACAAGAAGCTTTTAATTTGAAATTCAAGGAGTGAATTCAGGAAATCAGCATTCACTGACACTGTAACACGATGGAGAACGTCTGACCTTTGACCTCTGAGTAACAAACACACTGAGGGTTTGATCCAGAAGCAGATCCATGTATTTAATCAATAATCAGTTCATCATCGTTATCATGGAGCCTGATCAGAGCAGGTGGATCAGTCAGTGTTTACAGTCAGAGAACATGTTGGTGCTGCTGCTTTATTCATCAGAGCTGTTTAAAGATGGTGTGTGTGAGGTGATGGTGCAGCCCTCGGTCTGAGAGATGATTCCAGCCACGAGGAGGTTTATTTAGCTTGTTTGTGCTCTTTGTGCTGTGGTGGAACCAAGCTGTTAAATGATCAGATACTGGTCACTGCAGAGCAGCTGGTGTCAGGCAGGTGAACTGAAGTTAATGTGTCCAAACAAAAGAACTTACTATACAAATAAAACCAAGAGGAACCAGCGACGTCCTCCCTGACACCTCTACCATCGACCAGACTGTGACCTCACACAGGAAGCTGGTCAAAAGTATCTGATCATGTGACCAGCAAGTTACAGAAACAACTCTGATGAATCTGACAGAGATGAACGCAGGAGGATGTGTGTGTGAGTGATTCTCAGGTGTCCCTAATGAAATGGACACTGAGTGTAACTGATGAGGTGAATCGTGTTCAGATACAGAGACACGGGCCTGAGCTTTAACCTCTGTAATAACCTGATAATTCAGTTATTGATTCCTGACATTAATCGATTATCTAGAAGTTACACATCAATGATCAATAATAAATACCATCAGTCCAGAGTTAGTCAGTCTCTGCTCGTGTCTCCTCGGCCTGTCTGTGAAGCTGCAGGAGCTAGCTGCGGCTAACAGCTAACCTTAGCTAAGGTTAGCTTAGCAGTGAAATGAACGGAACAGCGGACGTGTTTCCAGCAGGAGACAGACAGACAGACAGACAGACAGACAGACCTCTCTGTTTTATTTCAGGAGTTAAAACCACATCCAGCATTCTCCGATGGCGGCGATTCAGCTCCTCTTCATACTCGCTGATTGTTTTCTCAAAAAGTCCGAATATCTCGTCCACAGCCGCAGTGAGCCGCTGGCTGACGAAGACCTTCAGACTCTGGAGCCTGGACATTTTCTACTCTCAGGTAACAAACTCTCACAGATCCTGTCGCTTCTATCGTTGATTTAACTGAAAAACCTGAGGTTTCTTCAAAATGCAACGAGATACAATGGATAACTTCCGGGTCACGTTTCAAAATAAAAGTCCCATCGATGACAGATTTTCACCACTAAAAACAGAGAAGTTAGAGCAGTGTGTGAAATGACCTCTGATATTTACAGCAGACTCTGAAATCCACGAATATGATGAAACATGTGATAATTAAACAGATGAACAGATAAACAGATACATAATCATCTGTTTATCTGTTTATTCATCTGTTTATTCAAACAGATAAATAAACAGATAAACAGATGAATGTGGCAGAAAGTGGACAAGACAGTTACAGTTTAGATTTTTCTGAAACGATCTCACAGAATAACTCATCTCTGAGTAAAATATCAGGATTTTCTTCCCTGTCACTTCCATCAGAAACACATTCACACAGTAATTAGTTACGCAGTTTATATTAAAGATAAAAACCTGCCCGTTTCCAGCTGCTCTGAAAGATCTGAGTCTTATTCTAATTTTTTATTTGCTCTGATAAACGCTGAGCTGCAGGTTTAAACCTCTGATGGAGAGCTATTCACATGTGACCTCATTGTTATTGTTGCAGTTTACATGGTGTTGTGCCAAATACCAATCAAAGGCACATTTATAAGATTCACTTTAAAAACTGTTAGAATTGATGTATTTCTCCTTCATGTTTTTAAACGGATTATTGATCACCCCTCTGATGTCAGTTTACCGCTGCTCTGACCGCCACACTTGTGTTTCTTGAGTTGTTTTCGCCAGCTGAATCTCTGTTCACACACGCTGCAGCTGAACGGTTTCTCTCCCGTGTGAACGACCATATGTTGTCCCACATTTCCTCGGTCTGAACCGTCTGCCACAGACCGGGCAGCTGAATGGTTTCTCTCCCGTGTGACATCTTGTGTGTCTGAGCAGAGAGTCTTTGTAGCCAAACGTTTTCCCGCAGCAAGAGCAGGGAAACTGTTTCTTTGTGTTACTCCCTCTGTTGCTGATAGAATTGACGGTCGACTGAAGTTTTGTTGGACGAAGCTGCGAGGACTCACCAACACACTGATGGAGTCTGAGCTGATCTTATCACAGATGCCGGCCTCAGATCTGCCTCCAGCAGCCTCCGTTGCCGGTTCAGCTCCTCCTCGTATTCCGCGATGCTTCTCTCGAACAGGCCGAGGATGTCCTCCGCGGCCGCGGTCAGCCGCCGCATCACCGCCGCTCTTAGACTCTGGATCTTGGACATTTTCAGTTTGGCCGTCTGCTCCTCCTCAGGCCGCTCCTCCCGCTCCGTCAGACGGCAGCAGCCCCTCCTCCCCCCGTTGCTTTTTAAAACCCATTCACCTTCATCTCAGATCTGTTGGTCTGAAAGTACAACTACACACTCTGACTGTACTCCATTACAAGTACAAGTATCAGAGTATAAGAAATGATGAATACCATCATCAGTCTGACAGTTAACAAATAAAGAAAAATAATAAATAACAGAATTCAAATGAAAATTGAAATGAATGAAAAACTAAATAAATATTCCAGTGAAGTACAAGTACCTCAACCACCTGTATCTGAGTAAATGTACTTAGTTACTCTCCCTCATTGTTTATCTTCATCACATTAATGTGGATCAATTCTCCTTCTTCTTATGATGATGATGATGATGATCCACATTTAAGACCACAGGGATGGAGCTCAGAGACGGAGCTGCCAGTGAGAGTGAGCGCTGGGAGTCTCAGTGAGTCAGTGACGGAGTGTGTGAAGGAAAAGTGTTTGTGATTGTGTGAAAATGTCTAAAGTCCACATGCTGAGAGCGTTGGTGAAGCAGAGACTCACTGCGGCTGCTGAAGAGATATTTGGGCTGTTTGAAAGAACGATAGCGGAGTACGAGGAGGAACTTTGTCGTTCAAAACAGGAGAACCAGCGACAACGCAAACTACTGGACGCTGTTTTCAACCCTCAGGTTCAGTTACACACAGCAGGTCTGTCCTCTCTGTTCTCTGAGGAAAAACATCTGCTGAGCTTTTCCATGTCAGACTGTGTGTGGTGTTTGTCAGTGAGCAGGTGAAGCCTGAGGACTGGGAGGTAGCTGATACAGTAACATGTAGTCAGAGCTGCTCAGTGCTGAATGAACCCACAGAGACAAGAAGCAGAGACAGAGCCAGAGCTGCAGCTGCTCACTGACGACCATGTTACACTTTAAAACAAGACAATAAACTGTCCTGAGGTCAAGTTTCTGTCTCTACATTTTCCTCTGTTTCCTGCAGATGTTGAGCAGCTGCTGAGGAAAGAAGAGGTTCCCCCTGAGCAGCAGGAGTGGAGCCCCAGTCTGGACCAGGAGGACCCAGAGCCCCCCCACATTAAAGAGGAACAGGAGGAAGTGTGGAGCAGTCAGGAGGGAGAGCAGCTTCAAGGGCTGGAGGAGGCTGATATCACCAAGTTCACCTTCACTCCTGTCCCTGTGAAGAGTGAAGATGATGAAGAGAAACCTCAGTCCTCAGAGAACAGAGAGGACTGTGGAGGACCAGGACCAGACAGGAACCCAGGTCCAAACCCATGTTTACAGCCTCAGACTGAGGACTCTTCTGAGACAGATGTCAGTGATGACGACAGGACTGAGACCAGAGACCCTTCAGGAGAAACCACTCAGCTTCTCTGACTGTGGTAAAACATTCAGCTACAGTTACTTTCTGAAGAGAAACCGTTCGGCTGCTCCGTCTATCGTGTGTGTGTGTTGGTGAGACCTCAGAGCTTCAGACTGAGCCACAGGTCAGTCACATGGGCTGAGTGCAGCTCAGTCATTGGACGCTGTGATGACATCATCCTGCTGCTGATCCTGTCGGGTTAAAGTTTACACATGAGAAGAACTGTTCTGTGGTCAGTTTGTGGAGGAGGTTTAGTTCATGCTGCTGAAGGAGAGAGAGTCTGAGCTTCAGTTTGACTCAGACTCTTTATTTCACTCAACAAAAAAACGTTCAGTTTAAAATATTCTTTCTCCTGAACTGAATAAAAACACTGATGTAAACAGTGCAAGTGAAAAGTGTAAACATGAGTTGAACCCAGCAGCCATGTTGTTTCTGACCCGTTCTCTAACGACAGGACTCAGATTCTCTGCTCGACTGTGTGTGTGTCTGTGTGTGTGTGTAATTAATGCGTCTTATCTCTGGGCGCTCTGAGCTAAATGCCATCCTGTCTCTGATACTCGTGGATAATTTCCGTGCGTCTGATCGACGCAGGAATTAAAGGTTCCCTGGACGCCGCTGCAGCTCGTCTCTGATTGGACGATGGCTCTGAGTGCAGCTGGAGGTCTGTGATCCTCTGCTGGGAGAGAGGAATAATCTACCAGCTTTCATCACCACGGTCAGGTCACCAAAACCTGCTCCTTTATCCAGGTTCTCCAGGTCCTTGTAAAGTCTGAAATTAGGTTTTGATGTTCAAGGTCTGAGGACGTCTGTAAATGTCAGATCTGGTCTGGGCCAGATGTTTGTATCCGACTGAGTTTAGTCAGTGACTCAGGTTTGTGTTTTCAGTTCGACTGCGTTATAGTGAGAACAGATGATGATGTTTGAACTCTCCGCTGGTTTCTGCTTCACCTGTGCAGCTCTCAGCAGGTAGAACTCACCTGACACCTGAGGACGACAGGAACAAGTCGCAGCCTGTTGCTGCAGCTGTTTGTGAGGCAGATGAAAAAAGTTACGAGTTGTTGACTGATGGTTTTGAGTCGAATCAGGGACTTCAGACCGATGGATCAAATAGTCCTGGTTTGTATGTTAAACAGGCGCCTTGTGAGGCTGTGATCTGTATTTGAATGTAGAAGAAGAGGGAGTCAGTCCAGCTGCAGGTTTTAGTGACTGAGTTCAGGACAGTTTTAATTTGTTAATGTGGAGACAGAAATGTTATTGTTGAGGACTTGATCACAGCCTCAGTCTGAACAGACACTTCCTGTTTATTGATTGCTCCATCAGGTCGACAGGTGAAGCTGTGAGGAGGGAATCGAACCATCACCTCTGCGGCTGCTGTCGTCAGCGTCAGTGTTTAATAAAGGTTGATGAGAAGCTGCTGCTGTTCGGTCTTTTTTTAGGAGAGTGTGCGTCGCCTGTCGAGTGACGAGGCCTCGGGGCCGATCAGCCCGACCGGGGGTCTGATCGGGGAGGACTGATCGATTGAGGATGATTGATTGGGGAATGTTTGTGTGTGTTAACGTCTGTCTCTGCTCTGACAATCATATTTTTAGATCAGTGTTGTTACGGGAAACACCAGATGTCAGGAGGAGAGTCAGCTCCATGTTTTCATCCCTCCTCCTTTATTTCTGTTCTGGGATCAGTGAGTTGACGTGTTTGTCACCACTTCAGTCTGGTTTCATTTAGAAGCTCAGGTGTTTCTTGGTGTTTGACTGACGGGTGGGGGAGGACGATCAGGAGGATCCAGTGAAACAAATCCTGGAAACTTTACATGAGAGGAATCCATTGTCATCATAATGGTGCGTTCAGGGACACTCTTATCCTCAGTTCACAGTTTTTCATCTTCAAACAACGTCCAGGTTCTCATGAGAAACAGGTTTAAATGAGCAGAGATCACTGGATCTTATAAACAGACGCCTTTCACAGGATTATTAGGACTTCATGAGTTATTTCTGTTTATTCTGATGTTTGGATTTTAGGTTCATATCTGAAACTTATTATTTGTTCAGTTCAAAGACTCATTTTTCTTGTAGAACAAAAATGTGTTAAACAGAATGAAAGCAGCTGGATTCAACCAGATGTTTCCAGTCTCAGAGATGTTCTGTTGGATTTCTGAAGTTACAGAAAGTCAAACCAACGTCATTTTACCTTCACACAGCTTCTCAGAGGCGTCAGTGTCTCGATCATTTGATCAGATGCCTGGTTTCACCGATCAGACTGAAGTCTAATGAACCCCAGGAACTGGACGAACCTCCCATCTCTGCACCTCACATTATTATCGTTTTACGCTGTCACCTCTGTATCTACAACCTCATGATTTTATTCCCACTTTATTTTTCACTGACAGTAAAGATGTGTTTCTGATTTCAGATCAGATCATCTCTGACAGGATCCACCTCACATCAACGATGGAACAACACCTACATTAAAGACTTCTTGTTCTTTAATAAGGGGCAGGTACAGAGTTAGTCACCTGTCAGACTGAACCCAGGGCAGAAAACACCTGTTCAGGTGTAATGATGAGGTCAGTGGAGGCGTGCAGCTTTATGAACAAACTTTATTTAAAAAAAATAAATGAATCTGAGGACAGACACGGAAACTTTAAAACAAAGAAACATGCAGAGACAGTCAGGTGTGTGTGTGTGCGCGCGCTTCTATCTTTGTGAGGACCAGCTGTAGAGCTGCACAGTGAGGACATTTAGTCTGGTCCTCAGTTCTTCTGTTGGAGGGTCAGGGATCATGTCGTCACAAACACAGAAGTACAGGTGTGTGTGTGTGTGTGTGTGTGTGTGTGTTCAGTAGCAGCGCAGGAAGAAGGTGTTGCAGGCCGTCCCTCTCAGACAGTCGCACAGACGACCGATGCGAGGTCCATGTTTCATCGCACATCGCTCACCTACGTCACACTGAGACAGAGAGAGGCAGAGGTTACACATGATGCCTTCAGGTACAGGGCTGAGTGTAGGTACCTGAAGGCATCATAAATGACCACACAGGTCTCTGGTTCCTGCCCTCAGGTATGACCCACAGCAGCGTACCTGAGGCAGGTATTACTGGAGCTTTGTCATCATGGTGTGAAACTCCTCCATGTTTAAGTGTCTGTGGGACCAGAGACTCTGTGATGAGTTCATTCACAGTGAGAAAGCTCAGAAAAATCAACCTCCTTCTAAAAAACATCACTTTTTTCTTTTCGTGCAATTAATTAATGTCGGTTTATTTTTTCAAGCTGTTTTTGTTTTGACGACAACAAAAAACTATGATTTTTTTTCATACGGAGGTTGATTTTTCTGAGCTTTCTCACAGTGAATGAACTCATCACAGTCTCAGACAGTCAGACTCTGGTCAGAGGATCCTGGTATCTGATCTCTGAATGTCCCACAAACATCCTGAAATCTGTCACGACGAGCCACAGAGGAGCGTCAGTGTCTGAATGTGAAAAGGCTTTAATATTCACGTTCTGTGTGAAAGAACAAAAACAACAAAGACCTGAACTCTGTTGATCTTCATACGTCATCTGCTTTATTGTTAGAGTTAACAGTATGTAACAGTGAGTCGTGACCTGAGCAGATGACAGCGTCTGGTTTCTACAGGAGGACAGAGTCAGTGAACTCAACACTGAACAAATGTCAGTTCATTCTCTGTGAATGTGACCAGTGTTGTGAGTGTAATGAACCTGGTGACAGTTAAAACTGGTCCTTCTCTAAAACTCATCACAGTTGTGTTTAATGTTGACGTGTCACAGGAAACACGACGATCTGAGGTCCGATCAGAAAGTTCAGAGACTCAGTGACGCTCAGCTTCAACATCTGAGCTCTGTCACCAGGACCAGGACCAGGAAGATCGACAGTGACCAGGGTCATCATGAGGACAGCAGGGGGCGCTGTGTCGCTGCAGTAAATATAACCCAGGTACAGTCTCTGAACTTTCTGATCGTACTTCCTGTATGACAGAGGAACCAGCTGATAATCAGGAGGCAACAGTTTGATTGACAGCTGTCAGTCATGTTCTCACCCGTGGGATGACACTGGCTTTCTTCTCCACAGAGAGACCGAGGCTGCTGTCGGCTTCATCCAGGAGACCCTGCAGAGCCTCGGCCTGGACACAGTCACAGTAAGATACACACACACACAGTAACACACACAGTAACACACACAGTAACACACACACAGTAACACACACACAGTAACACACAGTAACACACACAGTAACACACACACAGTAACACACACAGTAACACACACACAGTAACACACACAGTAACACACACAGTAACACACACACAGTAACACACAGTAACACACACAGTAACACACACACAGTAACACACACAGTAACACACACAGTAACACACACACAGTAACACACACAGTAACACACACAGTAACACACACACAGTAACACACACAGTAACACACACAGTAACACACACACAGTAACACACACAGTAACACACACACAGTAACACACACAGTAACACACACACAGTAACACACACAGTAACACACACAGTAACACACACAGTAACACACACAGTAACACACACACAGTAACACACACAGTAACACACACACAGTAACACACACACAGTAACACACACAGTAAGACATCAGTTAACACATGTAACTGAGGAGATCAGCTCAAGTTTCTCTGAAAATATTTGACAGAATTCTTGAATTTCCACCTGAAGTAGTTCAGATTTCACCTTCATATAATTCATCAGAATTGAATTCTTTAACAACTGAAACAGTTCTGATCTAATCTCCTTCACTTTCCTCTGAATCGTTTCACAGTATTTTTATTGAACTGTTTTTAATTATAATAATAATAATTCGTTTTCTCTTCACCTTCACTCTGATGTAAAATGTAATTTATTACTTTAATTCATCATTTTCATTTGTGTAGTTAATGATTGAAATGATCTGGAATATTTCTGACATATTTCTGTATGAAAACCTTCATTTGTTCAATAATCTCTTCGACTTAATGACTAATAATTTAATTAAAAAATGTGAAATTTGACCACTGTAAAAACAATTAATTGAAAATCGTACAATTTGAATTATCTATAATTTTACCATTTTATTATTTAATCAGATTTAATCACATTTAAATCTTTATCAGTTCTGATTTCACTTTGTTTAAAGCAGAATTTATTCTTTGATATTTGTTAAATCAGGTTTGACGTTTATTGTGAATCAGTTTAATCTCACCAGCTCTCTGGTCGTGAGTCTGAGCAGCGGCTCGTCCGGTGCCGATGGCGGCTGGTTGTCGACCGACCTTTGACCCTGACAGAGCGATGTCAGCACGGACAGACAGACGGACAGGTAGACGACGGCACGCACACTCTCCATCCTCAAAAATATATTTAAAAAACCTAAGAATGGAAGAACAGAGTCAGAGATGAATCCAGATTGACATTCAGTAAAACGTGAATGAAGTTCTGAACTCACAGAACTGAAATAATGAAAGATGCTGCAGGAGCAGTGGAGATGTTCAGCCTCTTCTTCTTCTGTGGTGTCTAATATCAGGTTAGTCGTCGTCCTCTCAGCCGCTCGGCGTTTCTCCTCCTCCTGTATTTATAGCCCTCTGCTCCTCCTGCTGTGATGTCTGACACTCGCTCATTATTCATGTATTCAGCACATCAGAGCAGAGCGTGTCCACGACTCGTCCTCTGATGGATGATGAGTCCGAGTGGTTAATATTCAACAGGTCGATACACGTCGACGCCCTGATGCCTGAGGGTCGTTGTTCAGAGGTCAGAGGTCAGACTGTGTTTAGTTTTAATGAGTCGTCTGTTGATTTACTGAAGTTAAATCAGTGACGATGACGAAGGAGCAGCTTCACTCACTGATGTTCCTGTTTCTAACAGACACAACAACAAACACTGTCCTGTGAGAAACTGAATGCAGCGTTAATGACCATCAGTTATACACTACTTTTCATGATGCATTGTGGGATACTATTGGTGCGTTCAATGTCCATCAGAGTCTGAGGTAACGTCTCCCCAGAGAAACATGGCTCAGAATCAGCTCAGGTGTGAAGAACAGCTCAGCTGTTCACATTAGAGTTTAACACAAACACTTTAAACCTGGAACATTAAACCATGAAGGTGAACTGATTCAGTCGTATCTCAGACTAGCTGTTGTTAGCAACAGTTGCTAACATCGCTCTACAAACAGCGTAGCAACATGTCCACAGATAAACCTGAACAGTTCAACAAAACGATTCAAAGAGTTTTTTATATAAAACTTGAATGAAGATGAATGAGAACAGTCAGAGAGTTTTACTGAGTTGTTCATCGTCCTCTGAGTGATTTCAGACTCTAACTGAAGGGAGTTGTGAGGAGTTGTGGTGACCTGAGCTGCAGTGATGCATTCTGGGAGGTCGGTGCAGGAAATCCTCCTGAGGACTGTTTCCTGTCTGCGTCTCATCACTCAGCTCGTACTGCTTCATTAACAGCTGTCAGAGGTCAGAGGTCACCGTGTGTGTTGTTGTGTGATGTGTGTGTGTTTAATGACGACGCAGGAGGAAACTGTTTTGACCTTTTCTTTGTCTGATGGTGTTTGAGTCGACCTGCAGCTCCTCTCTGCTGCTTTTATCTCTGCTCTCATTAACAGGCAAATGTCAATGTTGCAGCAGCTGGAGACACACACACACACACACACACACACACACTGTCCACAGCTACACTCAGCTCACATCATCAGGAGTAAACACACTTGTTTGTTTCCTGCTTTAAAGTTTCTTTAAAGAGAACTTTCTCTTTATTCTCAGTTTGTCTGAATAAACATCGAGGCCGAACAACGTCACACACACACACACACACACACACACACACACACACACACTGTTTATTCACGACAAGCAGAGAAGAAGACGACAGAGGACACCCCACCCCCCCCGGTTCACCTTCAGGAGAAAAATGAGCTCAGCTCAGAGTCAGGTGAGTTTCTGTTTCTGTTCGTTTGAATCACCGGAGAGAGATGACCTATCAACTACACACACACACACACACACACACACAGAGGAGGAGCAGAAGACACAGACCAGAGACCACCTATCACACCTATCACACCTGTCAGACCTGTACGAACACTTTCATCAGAGCAGAGGCCGATTAATTAATGAGACAAATTCAAAAATGAAATTCAACAGTCAACAGGAAGCTGTGAGTGTGTGAGTGTGTGTGAATCACCTGCTGCTGTTTGTCGTCATGTTTTTATCGTCTCCATCAGAGGAGAGTTCGTCAGCTCAGTGAAGAGACTGCTGAACACTCAGTGTGTGTGTGTGTGTGTGTGTGTGTGTGTGTTGTGTCTCTGTTATCAGCTGACAGCAGAGTTTCAGTGAAGGTCACAGACTGAAACACACAGAGCGATCAGAGAGGAGGCTGCAACACACACACTCACACCTTTCATCCTGCAGGTGTGTGTGTGTGTGTGTGTGTGTGTGTGTGTGTAGTACACTCTGCAGCCTGCAGGGGGCTCCAGTACAGTTGTTGAGCAGGTGTTTTTGTAAATGAGATCAAATTATTTTACACTGTAAAACTCTAATTGAATAAAACTTTATTTAAACAGTGTGTTGATCAGCTGGTCACAGTCCAGAGCTGCTGTGTGTCAGGGACCAGCAGGAGGCGCTGTAACAGGTTAAACTGAGCTGTGTTCAAGCTGTCAGAGGAATAAACACTGTGGTAATTGTGTCGTGTTGTGTTGTGTGGAGCGTCACTGCCTTTATGAGGCCACAGATCTTTGTTGTTTTACTTCCTGTTAGTTCAACTTTACCGTCTTTGTTTCAGAGGATTGTTGTTGGATCATTTCTTCACTTCCTGTATTGATTGTTAATTGTGCTGATGACTGATCACATGTCCATCGCTGCTATAAAACTCTGCAGTGACAGTGTAAAGATTATTTTAAAAGAATTGATTTTAAACTGGTGTTAGGTGAAGCGGCCATATTGAAACGTGTTGAAACAGTAAAAACAGGAGTTGTTTCCTTCATCAGGTTTCAGTCGAGCTGTCGTGCCGTTTCCTCCTGGACTGAAATAACTGAGGAGCCTGAGGCGTCGTCACCTCCTCCTCCTCCTCCTCCTCCTCCACCTCTCACTGAGTCTGTGACACTGACGGACTCGTTAACAGACACCTCCCATCACCATCAAACCACCGCCGCACGCCAACCGCCAGAAATAACCCAGGAACATGTGACACCTCCACGCCACTCTCCAGGGGGATGGGGTGGGGTGGGGTTCCTCAGTGAAGCTGCAGCTAACGATTATTGATCAGTTCATTGATCAGCTCACATGAAATCACCTGTTATCAACAGTTTCCTGTTGATCAGCTGAACACTGAGTAAATTAATTATGTTTTACCTTAAAGTCCTGTGTCTCAGAGGTAAACAAACAAACAAACACATTCATCAGTGGAACAGTTTTAAAGAAGCAGTCAGACAGTTTCAGTGTGATTCGGCTTCACCACAGAATTTGTTGTTTTCTTCATGTTTGTTTGTTTGTTGTTTTTCTGCTCAGCTGATGTCAGAGAGTCAGAGAGGATCCGTCAACAGGACAACCGAGCTTCTTGTCTGCAGCTTTGACCCAGAGTCCGAACATCAGCTTCACAGTGGAAGAGCTGAAGGAGGAGGAGGAGCTGCTTGTCTTTTTCACCATGAGTTTGTCCCTGAGGTTCAGACAGCTGCTCCAGTCTGAGCTTCACGACCTGGACCAACTCTCTGACCAGCTCAGACATGATCCACTGCACCAGCTTTGATTTGATTTTTTGGTTCAACATGTTGACATGGTTTTCAGCTCCCCTCCCTCTCTACTCACAGGATTTGAACCTGCGACTTCTTCTTCTGAAACTTGAGCTGCAGAGTCGTTGTTCTCTGGTGAAGGTCGATTCTCTGACAGAACAGGAGCGTTTCCTATTTGACAGGTACGGTGGCCTACGAGGACAAACACACTGCAAATACACACAAACAGGAGAAAACTCTGCACAGTCTCACAGCAGGATCTTCCGAGCCTGCAGGGGGAGCTCTGCAGCAGCTCATCACAGCAGCGTTTGGTAACAACGGAGTTAAAGGAACAGTTAAGTTCAGTGATGATATGTTTTCTTCATCTGTTTGTGTCGTGTTTTTTCCAGGTGCAGTGTGTTTTGTCCTCGTCAGCCACCGTAGTCGGACAGCTGCAACATTTAAATCAGGTTTGATTTTTACTTGTTACAGAGACACAGAGTCACCACTGACATGAACGACAGAAACTGTTCAGAACTTTTAACACATTTTATTGAAAAACACAAACAGATATGAAACAAAGTACAGAAATCTGCTGAAGGTTGTTTCTGTTATTTCCTGTGTTTAATTTTTAGCTTTAATGTTTTTTTCCCAAAATGTTTCCAACATTCAAATATTTGAATAACAAACAAGATTTTATTTGTCTCATGACTCAAACAGCTAAAGAGCTATTTGTTAAATTATCGGACCTCATTTTTCTTTTTCCTTAGAACAAATGCTGCTCATTTGATTCAGAAACTAGATTCTGATTTCTGTCAAATTTACAGGATTTATCTGTACAAAAGTGTTTTTATTATTTTTAAAAAATAAGATTTTCATCCTCATCAGATTAAAAATATAATCTCTTAACATTTGATGTTTTTCCACAGAAAACATTCACAGCTCTCTCAGTTACAGGACTTGAAATATGGAAGTTCATTCATGACAGAATTAAATCATTTTTCAGCATAATCAGTGGCAACAGAACAAAGAGGGAAATGTATATTTAAAAGTACAAAAATCTAATTTTAATTAACTCACTGAGGTGTCCACATCACTCATCACTGTTGCCATGGTTACAGTTTATAACAGGTCACAGTGAAAGAGTTCAGAGTCGTTGGCGAGATAAATCAGAGTTTCTAAGACTCTGACATTGAACAGGTCAGATAAGATAAGATAATTCACAGTTAAATTTTTATTGTTGGACTTTATTTATATAAATCTGTCTTTGAAAGAAAAAAGATAATTATTTTGATTTCTATGACGTCAAATTTATTCTTACACTGCTTTTTAATTGATTGTTTGTCTCTCTGTTCAGGTCAACTACATCTTGGATCTGGTCCTGGTCCACTCCAGTCTGGCTGTGCCCTCGGATCAGGTCTTGAAGTCTCTCCACAGGTGAGCTGAATCCTGATTTTTCTTTGCTCTCACTCAACAGTTTTGGCATTAATAAGCTTTCATACTCATACAGATGACCCACCATATGAAAAATAATATTATGTAGGATCTGTTCTGTACAGTGGCCCAGAGTGGTCAGAGAAAAAAATATATACTGAGACCATGTTATTACAGAAAATTATATTTTGATATAATTTGTTGTCATGTTTTGATTAATGTTCAGGAGATAATACATTAGTCATTTATTTTATAGTTTACAGACACAGTTATCTCTGATCTCTGATTTTCTCTTCATGACCCCTCTGGGCCTCCGTACTTCTGTTTCTCCAACATTCTGATAAAAAGTGAAACTGTGAAAATGTGATAATTTTTTTTTTATATCTATAAGAAAAGTTCTGCAGTGAACTGAGGTGCAAATAAAGGTTTGTGATTGGCCGAGCTTCACTTGGTCCCACGCCAAGGTGACAGACAGGAGGAGTTTCTTTGTGCTGAGGTCAAAGGTCACAGAGGTGACACTGACCCCTCCCGCCTTAGGTCAGGTGACCCTCGCTGGTTTCTGTAGCATCAAACACACCCAGCAGCAGCTGGAAAACAGGAAGAAACAGAGAATATGAATAAAGTGATGATGTCCTGTTGTTTTTCCCTGAGTTTCACTCCTCAGTGATTTAATTTACTTTTATCTCTTATTTTAGGACCCGAACGTCTCGTCGCCTTTCAGTAGAACAAACTCTGAGTCAGTTTTTATCGCATTGTTTTTCTTCTAAATGTCAGAATCTGCAGGTTTCTGATTCTAATCATGAACTGAGGTCTGCCTCTGCAGGGCTCTAGTCTCAGGATCGACCTTTAACTGTGAACAGAAGAAAATCAGCTGCTTCGTTATGTTCATCAGGTTCACTTCATCAACAGCATTCAACATCACATGAGGATACAACACAAAGGTCAGAGGTCACAGTCAGTTTACACTCTTTATTTTTATCTTTCAGGTGTCGACATCTTAAACCTGCAGGACTCACACCAGGACCTGGATCCAGACCAGGACTGAGCCGCCACACAACGGCTTTCTTTCTCTCTCTCCTCTCCTCCTCTTTCATTGTAAATTCAGAACTTTTACTTGTAATAAAGTATTTTTACTCTGTCAGACTGTTACTGTAATACTGCCACTGAACGTGACTCCTAATAAAGTTAACCTCTGACCTCTGACCTTTCTCTGATTCTGTGTATATGTGGTTAGGGTTAGGGTTAGCTGAAACTGGCTAGGGTTAGGGTTAGGGTTAGGGTTACCTGAAAGTGGCTAGGGTTAGGGTTAGCAGAAACTGGCTAGGGTTAGGGTTAGCTGAAACTGGCTAGGGTTAGGGTTAGGGTTAGCTGAAACTGGCTAGGGTTAGGGTTAGGGTTAGGGTTACCTGAAAGTGGCTAGGGTTAGGGTTAGGGTTAGCTGAAACTGGCTAGGGTTAGGGTTACCCGAAAGTGGCTAGGGTTAGGGTTAGCTGAAACTGGCTAGGGTTAGGGTTAGGGTTACCTGAAAGTGGCTAGGGTTAGGGTTAGGGTTAGCTGAAACTGGCTAGGGTTAGGGTTACCCGAAAGTGGCTAGGGTTAGGGTTAGGGTTAGCTGAAACTGGGTTAGGGTTAGGGTTACCTGAAAGTGGCTAGGGTTAGGGTTAGCTGAAACTGGCTAGGGTTAGGGTTAGGGTTAGGGTTAGGGTTACCTGAAAGTGGCTAGGGTTAGGGTTAGGGTTAGCTGAAACTGGCTAGGGTTAGGGTTAGCTGAAACTGGTTAGGGTTAGGGTTAGGGTTAGGGTTAGCTGAAACTGGTTAGGGTTAGGGTTACCTGAAAGTGGCTAGGGTTAGGGTTAGGGTTACCTGAAACTGGTTAGGGTTAGGGTTACCTGAAAGTGGCTAGGGTTAGGGTTAGGGTTAGCTGAAACTGGCTAGGGTTAGGGTTAGGGTTACCTGAAACTGGTTAGGGTTATGGGTTTAGGGTTAGGGTTAGGGTTAGCTGAAACTGGTTAGGGTTAGGGTTACCTGAAAGTGGCTAGGGTTAGGGTTAGGGTTAGGGTTACCTGAAAGTGGCTAGGGTTAGGGTTAGCTGAAACTGGCTAGGGTTAGGGTTAGGGTTAGCTGAAACTGGTTAGGGTTAGGGTTAGGGTTAGCTGAAACTGGTTAGGGTTATGGGGTTAGGGTTAGGGTTAGGGTTAGCTGAAACTGGTTAGGGTTAGGGTTACCTGAAAGTGGCTAGGGTTAGGGTTAGGGTTAGCTGAAACTGGCTAGGGTTAGGGTTAGGGTTAGAGTTAGCTGAAACTGGCTAGGGTTAGGGTTAGGAGAAACTGTTCTGTGGCTAAAAGTACCCATTTTGGAGAAGCTGATTTGGTAAAGGTTATTGAAATTAAAGTTTAATTAAACTTTTTGTACCAAAGAGAGGTGTGATATTCTATAGAGGATTAGAGGGAGAGAGAAAGAGAATGAGAGAGAGACCTGTTAATACATCTGCATATTATGAATTCAGAATCAGAGTCAGAATCAGAATCAGTTTTATTGGCCACATATGTTGACAAACACAAGGAATTTGTTTCGGGCTGTTGGTGTTTCTCTAGCAGAAATACATACAAGAGGAGAAAATAGAAAAAAAGAAATAAACTACAATAGAGTAAAATGTAAAAAACATATAAAATATACAGAATAAACATGTTGAAGTTGGTCTCCCACTTCAGGTCCTGGGAAATGCAGGCTCCACAGTTGATACAGGGCTGTTGGATGATGTCTCCTGAAGTCCACCATCACCTCCATCATTACAGTGCTGCATGAGTCCTGTGACTGTATGAGGACTTTTACTTGTAATAAAGTATTTTTACTCTGTGGTACTGTTACTGTAATACTTCTACCACCACTGACTGTGTCTCCTAATAAAGTTAGGGTGTGTGTGTGTGTCTGTCTGACCTGCTGAGTGTGTGTGTGTCCAGTCTCATAGTGAGTCCTGTATCTGCTGCAGGTTCAGACTGATCAGGATCATCAGACTCCAGATGAGCATCCTGATTTCCTGCAGACAGTAAATACATCATCAGCTCCTCTGATCACATGACTGTTTACATGACACATCACTGTTGATGTGTGTGTTAGACTGTAGAGAAACACACAGTGTGATCAGTTTCCATCATGTGTATGTTTCTGATCTGAACGTTCCATTTATACTGTTCGGTTAAGGTTAGGTAAGGTTAGGTAAAGGGTTAGTTAAAGGGTTAGGTTAGGTAAAGGGTTAGGTTAGGTAAAGGGTTAGTTAAAGGGTTATGGTTAGGTAAAGGGTTAGGTTAGGTAAAGGGTTAGTTAAAGGGTTAAGGTTAGGTAAAGGGTTAGTTAAAGGGTTAAGGTTAGGTAAAGGGTTGGGTAAAGGGTTAGTTAAAGGGTTATGGTTAGGTAAAGGGTTGGGTAAAGGGTTAGATAAAGGGTTAAGGTTAGGTAAAGGGTTAGTTAAAGGGTTAGGTAAAGAGTTGGGGTCATCCATCAGGTCTGCAGCTGTTAACGCTCACTTTATATACAAACACCCTCACCCTTCATATACTGTGACAGAAACACTAAACAAACATCAAGTGAGCACGAAACAAACCAAGTAGAGTAGGTAGGACCGTGTGCTGCTGAGAGACAAACCCCAGGGCAAAGAGAAGTCTACAAACACTCTGCTGCTTGTTAAATTTATTTCTGTCAGCTCCTCCACATGAGGAGGACGTCCACGTCCCCGTCTCTGTCTTCACCGTCCTGAGGATTTAAAACAAAGACAAACAAGTCTTTGGAACGTTTTCAGTTCATGAACTCTTGTTTTGTCCTCTGGTGGGTTTAGTTCTTCTGGAGGAGAACAATGCATCGTGTGATTGAGCTTTTTGTTCTGGAAGTAACTGAACACTGAGACTCGTTAAGCTGCGGTCAACATGTCTGCAAACAGTCGTCCTCAGAAACATCACAGACGATCCTGAGACGACACAGAGGCTGAAAATTACATCCACACTACAACATTCACTGCACTGGGTGGAATTGCCCTTTAATCCTGTAACCTGGAGCTCAGACTGTGAATATTAATAACATCAATAACATGAATAAGTGTTAAATATTAAAGAATTAAAAAACCATACAGAAGTATTGTTTTCATTTCACTTCTTCTTCCTGTTGGTTTTAGTTTCATTCTGAGCCTCTCTGTCACAGATGTATATTACAACACACTTCAACTCTTTGATTTAAAGATATAAAGAGTGTATTTGTTGATGCTGGCAGGGATCAGCTTCACAGTTATAGAAAACAGATGGACACACAGTCATACACAGTGTTGATAGAAACCAGCTGCTCTCAGCTGCACTATGTGGAATCAGCAGTTTTAGAAAGAATCGCTCCACCTTTCATCTTCACATCATTGGGTCTCAGACTGGCTCTGATTCAGTTTTGTTCCAACACAAACAGAATGAAGGAGCTGTAGCTCTGTCACCAGCTCAGCTGGAGTTCAAGCTTTAAGTCAGGTTTAAACCTGGTTTAAGAGGGTTTTTGCAGTGGACTGGAACAGGTTTGTGTCTGGTGCCTACTCAGGGTCAGGGGTCACTGTTTTAATGTTTTAATGTCCAATCATGTAACCGAAGGCTGGCGCTGACTGAAAACCCTGCGTCAGAAGTTTAGTCTGAACCAGCTGCTGCAGAAACTCAGGGTTAACTCAAACCTGGTCTAACAGAGGTTTAACTAATGAAGTCTGAGTTTCATAGAGGTTTAACTTAAACCTGGTCTAAACCAACATGATGTAACTATTTCACCTTAAACATCCTGTCTTTCCCTCTCTGAACACCTGTTGTTGCTTCAGCTCAGATATCTACACGTTCTTACCAGAGAAACAGGAAGTGATGCAGCATTATTAACTTTGGCCCCTCCCTTCTCTGTGGGTCCTTGGGTGGTTGTCATGGTAACAGTCGCATCCTCCTCCCCTTCCTGGTCGATGAATCGTTCGCTGAACTTTTCCAGGTCCTCGCTGCTGGTGTTACCTGAAAACACATCAGTGTTAACATCTGGAAACATCAGAGTGTTTCCTGAGTTGTGTGTGACTTACTGTAGAAACTGTACTCGAAGGTAGCATTGTAGTCAGAGTCATAGTCCGTAGGTGGAGTGAAGTCGTAGTCCTGAGCCTGAGACGCTGAAAACACAAAACAGACAGGTTCATACCAAGAAGAAGAACGACACAGTCCACAGCAGCCAGAGGGTTTCAGTCTGTGCTAAGCTAGGCTAACACACAGAGACAAACTGAAACATCTGAAACATCTGACACATTTACCTCAGTGTTCTTCTGATGGTAAACCCAGTGACTGCTCAACCTCCCAGCTTCACAGCTTAGCTTCACAGCTTAGCTTCACTGGTTAGCTTCACAGTTTAGTTTCACAGCTTAGCTTCACAGCTTAGCTTCACTGGTTAGCTTCACAGTTAAATCTACTGACTCAGTTAAAGTGACCTAACTTTAACCCATTTTCAGTGTTTAGTAATAGAAGAAGAATGAAGCTGCCACAGCGCCCTCTGTTGGACAGAACAAGCACAGCACCAGACTCTGCTGGCCAGTTTGTTTTTAGTTCACAGGTGAAAACAGGGACAGGTCAGAGTCTCAGACCTGATCAGACCTGGTCCAGGTCTCTAAGGAGAGAAGCTTCAGTGCTTCCTGGACATTAATGCCATCCCATAATTCCTTGCAGCAGACCCATGACCCTGATTGGCTGAGCTCCAGATCCAGTTCAGAGTCCTCATGACAAACAGAGTGAGTTAATCTGAGCTCCATCGAGGAGCAGAGTTAGAAACTGTTGGTTCACCTCCCACACTCTGACACTCGACCTTTAAACTGGTCTCATGTAGAAAACTGCTGCTTCCAGGTGACATCAGAGTAGAAACTGGTCACTAATGAAGCTGCTGTGTTTCTAATCTTGTTTCTGGTGCAGTGAGGTGAACAGGTTCGTCAGCTCTCTGTGTGAAGCTGTTGTCTTTCTCTCTCTGATTTATCCTCCGTTTATTTTGGGTTTTTCCACCTCTGATGTATGAAAGACATTTTTCTGTCGGCCTTTCACCTACACCATCTGCCTCCGATACAAAGAGGAGAGGACGACCAGTCTGTGGGCGTCTGGGAGTGTTTCTGGCCCCACAGCAGATTCTCTGCATGTTTTCAATCCAGCTGCTCTCATACAGCGTACAGTACGGTAAACCACCAACACAGATCACCTGAGCTCCACCTGACTCTGCATTGGAAACCAATCAGTTTAACTACATGAACTCCAGGAGTTAATCAGAATCATTGATCCAGTTACAGTTACATTCAGTTACACTCTGCATCATGAGTACTTTTACTTCTGATACTTGAAGTAGTTTTATCTGAGTAAATTTAGCATTAAATCAATCAGCTGATTAATCAGTTATTTGATTGATAGAAAATGAATCAGTGACATGTTTGATAATTGATTATTAGTTTTTTAAAGCAGAAGTTACTGAAGATTTTTAGAGTTAATCAGGAAAAAAGCTCCTTCTGCTTCTTTCACCTGTGTCTTTAATAATGTGTTTTAGTGAGTAATCAATAACTGTGCAGTTTATCTGGAGTTACTACAGAACCTGAGTAAATGTACTTAGTTACTTTCCACCACGTCCTGATGAAACTTCACTGAAACAGCTTCTTATCTGAACTCAAATCAGCACATCTGCTGACACCTGTGACCTCAGTGTTTGAGTGCTGTCCTGTCTGAGTGAGAGATCAGCAGGTCTGTGCTGCATTCAATGTCCATCAGAGTCTGAGGTGACGTCTCCCCAGAGAAACATGGCTCAGAATCAGCTCAGGTGTGAAGAACAGCTCAGCTGTTCACATTAGAGTTTAACACAAACACTTTAAACCTGGAGCATTAAACCATGAAGGTGAACTGATTCAGTCGTATCTCAGACTAGCTGTTGTTAGCAACAGTTGCTAACAACGCTCTACAAACAGCGTAGCAACATGTCCACAGATAAAACCTGAACAGTTCTCTGTGTCTGACTGACTTCATGTAAACTAATGAGACTGAGCTGCTATAAACAGGAACATTAGCAGAGAGTTCACTGCTGCTGATGAGGAGCAGCCATCTTGGATTCTGATGTTGGGGTTGGTGGGGTTGTTATGACTTTAGGAGGAACTTCCAGAGAGGAACTTGAATGCAGCATTGCAGACAAACCAGCAGGGAGGGAGGCAGCAGGTAACTCCACAGAGTGGACTAAACCAGGACCTGATCCTGATCTGTTCAACTCTGATCTGAGTCTGACACACACACACACACACTGACAGTGTTACAGTCTGATGGGAAACTCTCTGATCCCTGAAGACCTGTTTCCTCCTCCCTCAGCATCCATCATCCCTCTGTGTGTGTGTGTGTGTGTGTCACTGATAAACTCTCCTCCTCCCCTTACCCCCCCCCCCCCCCCCAAATGCTTTAAATTCTTAACCAGAGCTGCTCCAGTCTCTGTCTCTGCTGTTTATCTGTTTGTGACGTCCCGGTGTAAAAGACAAACAAACCCACTGACTCCTGAACAGTCGTCAGGTCTCTCCTGGTCTCTCCTGGTCTCTGAGACTGTCTCTGAACTGGATCAGCTGGTTCAGGTCAGATTCTTAAAGCAGCCGACAGGTTTCTCCTCCTGTTCAGTAACAGGTCCAGGTCCAGGTCCAGGTCCAGGTCCAGGTCCAGATCCAGGTCCAGTTTCTCTGAAGCTTCGTTAGAGAAATCTAATCCTGAATCAGTCACATGAAACCAGGTCCAGGAGGCTCCTGGTCTGGACTCTGAGTCTGGTTTTATATTTAACTCCCTGACGATAAAAGCAGACGATGAGCTCTGCAGGTGAAGCTACTTCCTGTTTACACACACACAGACACACAGACACACACACACACAGACACACACACACACACACACACACACACAGACACACACACACAGACACACACACACACAGACACACACACACACACACACACACACACACACACAGACACACACACACACAGACACACACACACAGACACACAGACACACACACACACACACAGACACACAGACACACACACACAGACACACAGACACACACACACACACACACAGGGCTGATGGGAACTGAGGGGGCGGGCTGTTAATTGTTACTAAACAGGAAGTGTGTCATCACTAACAGCCTGTCAATCATAACAGAGGAGGAAATGAGAACCAGGTGACACACACACACACACACACACACACACACACACACACACACAGATCACCTGTCAATCAAAGTGTGTGGGCGGGACCGAGGAAAAAAGAAAGAAGGTAGAGAGAGAGGAAATAAAAAGAGGATGGAAGGAAGAAAGGGAAGGAGTGAAGGAGGAAGAGAGGAGAGGAGGAGAGGAGAGGAGGAGGAGAGGAGAGGAGGAGAGGAGAGGAGGAGGAGAGGAGGAAGAGAGGAGGAGGAGAGGAGGAAGAGAGGAGGAGAGGAGGAGAGGAGAGGAGGAGGAAGAGAGGAGGAGAGGAGGAGGAGAGGAGGAGGAGAGGAGAGGAGGAAGAGAGGAGGAGGAGAACAGTAGAAGGAAATAAAGAAAATAAAATCCATGGGGGGGTCAGTTACAGAGCAGTGGGGGCGTTTGTTGGCAGAGTCACATGATCCAGACAAACTTTATAAAAACCAGCTGTTCAACACACACACACACACACACACTCGTCCTCAAGTCCTAAATCCCCCTGAACGCACCACTACAGCCTCTTGAAGGAGCAGTAGACCTGTGTGTAGAAGCTCCTTCATGCTGAGGACTCATCAACACAGTTCAGCAGCAGCTGCACTGAGATCAGGACGCTGTTCCTAATAAACTGAGCTCAGCAGCTGATGTTTCCTCCTTTAGTTTAATGTTTCTCAGTTTGAATGAAAACGTCAGTTGAGTTTAATTCACCATAACACTGAGACAGGAAGTCACACAGCTGCAACACACACACTGATCACATGAACAAGATCACACACACACTCAGACACACAGTGTTTCAGACTCACCAGCAGCAGTCAGCAGCAGGATCACTGAGGCTCCACTGAGATAAACAGACAGAAAACTGAGACTGGACATGATTCACATTTACAGAGAGAGAGAGGATGAATGAATGAATAAATGACAGAGTGATGGACAAAGACAGAGACAAAGATGTGATGTCCTGATCGACTGAGCTCTGAATGAACAGAGAGAAAAGGGGAGGAGAGAGGGAGGTGTGAGAGAGTGAGGAGGAGGGTGGGGTGGGGTGGGGGTCAGGAGGGGGTTGTTCTTGTTTTCCTGCCAAGCTTGTTCTCTTCTGCCAAACATGAGCAGAGACGAAGAGAAACACACTCATGCACAGCCTGACTCCATCACAGGAAGTCAGGACTTGATTTTTTGACCTCTGACCTTTGACCTCTGACCACCAAATTCACCGTTCATCTTTGAGTGTGAGTGAAGGTTTAAACATCATGTCGTCATTTTATTCACCCCAACCCCCCCCCCCCCCCCCACACACACACACACAGGGATCAAACCTCTGTTTCCTCTATCACAGCTGGAAGAGAAACAATAGAGTCTATTTTCAGTTTCTACTGTTCACAGGGAAATACTCAGTGACATCATCAGTGATGTCAGCGACGACCAAATATGGACGTTTAAACGAGTGGTCTCAGGAAACATGAGTGCGTTTTAATGAATCACGAGGAGGCGGAGTTACAGGGAATGATGGGAGAACTTGGTGAAGCTCTGTGTGAACGATCACTCATTTTAAATAAAGTTTTTCCTCCTGGTCTTTTTGGAGGGAAACCTGGAGGAAGCTCTCCAGCTGCAGCTGTGTCGTCACAGCTGGAGGCTCCTTCCATGACAACAGCCATTAGCATCTTTCTTACTAGCATTAGCATAGTCAGAGGGTTCCCAGCATGCCGTCTGTCAGTGTGAACACAGGAAGTCAAAAATCAGGAAGTTTTCAACTGGAGTTCATCAGACTGACTGACCTCTGGTTTGATTCTGAAATAACTAAGCTAAACTGAACTGAACTGAACTAAACTAAGCTAAACTAAACTAAACTAAATAAACTAAGCTAAACTAAATAAACTAAGCTAAACTGAACTGAACTGAACTAAACTAAGCTAAACTAAACTAAACTAAACTAAACTAAACTAAACTAAACTAAACTAAATAAACTAAGCTAAACTGAACTGAACTGAACTAAACTAAGCTAAACTAAACTAAACTAAACTAAACTAAACTAAATAAACTAAGCTAAACTGAACTGAACTAAACTAAGCTAAACTAAACTAAACTAAACTAAATAAACTAAGCTAAACTGAACTGAACTGAACTAAACTAAACTAAACTAAACTAAACTAAACTAAACTAAACTGAACTAAACTAAACTAAACTAAACTAAATAAACTAAACTAAACTAAACTAAACTAAACTGAACTGAACTAAACTAAACTAAACTAAACTAAACTAAACTAAGCTAAACTGAACTAAACTAAACTAAACTAAAACTAAACTAAACTAAATAAACTAAACTAAACTGAACTGAACTGAACTGAACTAAACTAAACTAAGCTAAACTAAACTAAACTAAATAAACTAAGCTAAACTGAACTGAACTAAACTAAACTAAGCTAAACTAAACTAAATAAACTAAGCTAAACTGAACTGAACTAAACTAAGCTAAACTAAACTAAACTAAATAAACTAAGCTAAACTGAACTGAACTGAACTAAACTAAACTAAACTAAGCTAAACTGAACTAAACTAAACTAAACTAAACTAAACTAAATAAACTAAACTAAACTAAACTGAACTGAACTAAATAAACTAAGCTAAACTCAACTAAACTAAACTAAACTGAACTGAACTAAACTAAATAAACTAAACTAAACTAAACTAAACTAAACTAAATAAACTAAAATAAACTAAACTAAACTAAATAAACTAAACTAAACTAAACTAAACTAAATAAACTAAGCTAAACTGAACTAAATAAACTAAACTAAACTGAACTGAACTAAACTAAACTTAACTTGTGAATTTCCCACAAGGGAATAAGGAAACGGGATAAATAAAGTCTATCTTAAACTAAACTAAACTAAACTAACTGTAACAGACTTTCTCTGTAGCGTTTATTTGTTGTAAAATCATCATTGAATTTAAGTTGTTTCCATCTGAAATAAAAACCTCCTCATCATGTTTTGAATGTTTTCTTTCTGTCTCTCAGACATGAAACTGAATGTATCTGTCTGAGTCTTTCTGTGTCAGACTTTCCGTCTCTGATCTGTAAATCTCTGCTGACTCAGATAAAAACCTCCAAATCCTCCATAATCACAGTCCTGGTTCAGTCCAACCTCTTGATCTGAGGCCAGAACACCCCCACGCTTTCCCACATCTAATCTGAGATCTGCTTTAATCCAGACTCTGATAAACCTCAGTGTTAATCTCTGTTTGAAAAAGTGGCTGCAGCTTTAATCTGATTTAATCCACTTGTCACAGCAGACTCCAGCCTCATGTCTGCCCTGCTTCAACCAACTTTATTAACCAACACCACTTACATCTAAAAACAGAAGTCAAAGGTCATACAGGTCAAATCAACAAGTAAACAAATGAAGGTCAGAGAACTCCTCCTGAGAGTCACTGGAGTCTCAAAGTAGATGTTTTTACTTTTTAACTGAAGAGTGTGAGGAGGTTTACCTGTGTTGATGTGGTCCAGGTGTTTCAATGTGGATTGAAAATGGGTCAGTAAATCCCCCACTCCTGATGTTTGAAGCTTTTACGTGTCTTAAAAAAGGCGGTTGCTAACGAGTGTCTAAATGAGACTACAGAGGTTGTCGGGGACGTTAACATGAAAACCCATCTACTCACCAGTCCACCTTTACAGCCTCGTTGTGTTTCTACTCACGCTCTTTCAAACTCTCACTAACTTTCTAAGAAGAAAGGCTTTTGTAGAAGAGCTCAGAGCTAAATGAAATGACCAGTTGGAAGCTTAGTGGTGGAGACGTTGACGTCATGTGACCGTGGTGTAGTTGGTTTATAGCCTAACATTAGCTTCTTACTTCAAACATCAGAACAGTGGTGTTCATCTGTGAAGATGATCTGATCAACTAAACCTGAAGGATCAGAAACTCCAGGTCTCAGTTTATTTCCTGTGGAGGAACCAGACTGAAGCTGACTTCAGGTTGAACAGAAACACATCATCGCTGTGGGACTCTGTATAAAGTCTGTGTAAATAATAAATATCAGTTCAAATATCTGATAAACTGAACAAACGGTCGTTTGTCTGAGGCGCTGAAATGCATCGTGGGAAACAGATGCAGAAGAGAGAGTCGTTCATCAGATAAATCCTCAGATAAAAACCTACAGGTTCAGACATGAAGATAGTTCACACACTGTGTTCTCACACACAGCAGGCGTGTGTGTGTGTGTGTACGTCCTGTCTGTAAAAACCACCACAAACCATCTGGAGACTAACGGAGCATTTCCTCTGAACACAATACAACAGACAGAGAATAAAGAAGCAGAGGAGGAAGAAAACGTGAGAAAGGAGGAGGAAAGAAAGAAAAAGAAGAAAAACCAAAAGGAACAAAGCAACTGGAAACATTTAGTTTGTTAACATTACCAGTTCACATTTTAACACTTTGAATCAACACGAAACAAAAACCATAAAAACACCAAAACTTCATCTGTAACTTCATTTGACAACATCAGATTAAAGAGTTTCTATAAAGACCTTTAATCTGAAAAACCAAACCTGCTCTAAAACCTTCAAAAAACTTTAAAAGATTAAGAACAATTTAAAGAGATTTTCCTGAAACCATCCACAGCAGATCATCCTTTAAAATACATGAAGTGATCACAGTTCATTGACTGGTCCCTTCAGTTTAATCTGTTTTCATGTTCTGAACAAGAAAACCTGAACGTTTCATTAACAAGGACCTGTTCTGCTTCTAACTCCAGTGCGTCTTGAGTAAATTATCATTTCAAAGAGCTAATTAAGCTGCTACAGCACTAACCTTAACTAGCGGATACATCAACTTCTTAAAACCAAACAACCACCCAAAGAGTAAAGGAAGACTTAGCTCAAGTGTTTAGCTTAGCTTAGCACAAAGACTGGAATCAGGAGGAAACTGCTAGCCAGTGTAGCCTGCACAGGCTTTGTAACATACATTATTTCTAGCTAGTTAAAGTTAGAATTCACACACATTTCCATTAGCTTGTTGCTAGCCCCTAAATCTATCTGATTTACACACCATAGCTTGCTAACAACCTAGTTAGCAGATCATCCTATTGTTAGAAAGTTTAAGCTGACTATAGCACCTAGAAACTGACTGGAAATGAGGCTAATTTTAAACTAACTGAAACCAAAGCTGTTCCATAAATAAGTGCTAACAAAGCACTTATCATATTATTTACGTTTGCTCTGAGCTAAATGAACTCAGAAGACTAAGCTAACTGTACGTTGTAATCTAACTGTGGCTGGTGTGTTATTACTGGTTTTATTTTGTTATCAGTTTATTTGAAATTTTCTGTGTTCAGTGTGATTTTTAAAGACGCTACAGAAATAAAATTTGGTTACTAGCCTTTCTGGACCTAGAGGCTAGCTCTAAGCTAAGTGGACTCAGAAGTTAATTCAGTTTAAGTCTTTACAGACTGTTACCTTTAGCCACAGTGATTCCTGCTCTGACAGGTGAACTGATTTACCTGTTTCACTGAGCAGGTGCGGACACAGAGGAGACGTTAGCGTCAGTTAGCATTAAAGCTAACTGTGCTGGACTCACACTGTGGTTCTCAGGTCTGATCTCTAAATTTAAACAGAGGAGGTCAAACTGTCCTGAAATCCTTCTCATCATACATCTCCCAGCTGATGGGGCCTGTCCTCGGGGGGTCGCTGCCTTGCTCCAGGGCACGCTGGGAAAGTCGTGGTGTTCTCATGGTTTCTATATTTAACTGTGACAGCGGGGATGTTTAATGTTCCTGAACATAGCACAGGACAGCGTGAGAGACTCTGTCTGTCTGTCTGTCTGTGTGTCTGTGTGTGTGTGTGAAGGACACGTGCTGGGTTTATACACTGAGTGTGTGTGTGGCTGTTTATGTTGAGAGTGAAACATCTGTTCACATCAGAGCTGAGGTATAAATAAAGTTTTAGTTATGTCTGTGACAGTGGCTGGAGATAAAGAGCAGCTACAACCAGACACTGAGTCTGACAGGAAAATAACCTCAACTACTAACCTCTGTCTGAGGAAGACCATGGACTCTGACTGAAAGCTGAGCTCAGGAGTCGACCGCTCTCTGAAAACTGTCTCATCTGAAAAACACATAAAACACCAAACTCAAACTAAACCTGTGATAAAATCTTTCACTTCTTCAAGTGAATAAAAACTAAACTGAGGAACAAAGAACTGATGAAGATTCTGATGTGTTTTCTCTTTGTGTCGTCAGAAGAAACAAGTTCAGGATTCATGTCAAATGTCTGAATCAGATTCTGAACTCACATGGCCTGCTCTCATGCATATTAGAGATCAATAAATCCAACCTGGATCAGACTGTGGTGACGCTTCAGTTTAAACTAAAGATGCTGAAAAAACTGAAATTTAATAAAGTTCAGTCTCGTTTGTTTCAAATCAACCAATCAGAGAGCAGCTTATTAAAAAGACTTTTCATCATGTTTCCTCCTCTTCCTGTCATTGGTCATTTCTTTCTTTCCTCCCATCCTTCCTTTCTAATTTCCTTTTTCTCTTTTTCTTTTTCCTTCCTCCCTTTCTTTCTTTCTTTCTTCCTCTTCCATGGAGGGCACAGACCTGAACCTGGACTGACTCTGTGTTACTGTGAGGACTGTTCAGCAGGTTCAGACTTTAAGGTCCTCACAGGTACAGATAACACAAGTGTGTGTGTGTGTCCAGATGTTGGAGGATGTTTGTGTATGTCTGAACGCTGCAGCCTGTTTGTTTGTTTGTTTGTTGAGAGGAGGTGACCAGTTTGTGTTGTTATTGATTAATCTGCTGTTCCTAATAAACTGTTCACTCTGTCTCAGTCTGATCATCGTCTCTTTATTTGAAAATCTCAGATGAATTCATGCTGCGATAAAAAACTAACAAATGATTCATTTACAAACACCATCCAACAGCTGATTGATCAGTTTATCGATCAGTTATGGGAGAGTTCTGATCAGCTCTGACGGCTGATGTCTGATTTTCTCTGAGGTAGATTCTCAGCGCCATCGATTTGTTCATTTCCACCAATCAGATCGTTTCCCTGCAGCTACTTCCTGCTGCTGCTCTTTCACATTAAAAGCTTTATACAGGTGAATCACAGACTTTTACTGTGAAGGGTCAACAGGAAAAACATCCTGTTTCTGTGACAGAAGGTTTAACACTGCAGAGGAACCACACACTTCCTCCTGCATCACCTCCTCCTCCCCTTCCCCCTCCTCCTCCTCTATAACTGGATCAGTCGTCCATCTCTGTGTTTATCCTGCGTTTCTCCTCCTCCTCCTCCCTGATCTCTATCTTCTCCTGTTTCTCCTCCTCCATCACCAGCAGCAGCTCCAGCTCCGGTCCTGGTCCTGGTCCTAGTCCTAGTCCTGGTCCTGGTTCCGGTGTGTCCAGGGGCTGGATGAGAACCTCGGTCAGAGCTCGGATCATTGTCGCTGCCTCCCGTCGATCCTCCACCTGCTGCAGGTCGCACACTGAGCTGAATGACCTGCGGGGTTACCATGGCAACACAGAACATCATTAACACCACAGAAGAAGAAACACTGATACCTGAGGGTAGAGACTAGAAGAGAGAGTGAGGTGAATCCAGGTGTTCAGACCTGCGCAGGAAGTTTGTCTCGGAGTTCAGCGCAAAGGAGACTTCACTGATCCAGCAGGCCAGAGTCAGAGCCAGCTGGTCCAGACCCAGACCATCCAGACCCCCCTGAGACACCAGCTGAGTCCACCGGGCCTGCAGGAGGACCACGATCAATACATCAATCTATTATGATCAATACCTCAGACACACACAGGTGAGACAGGTGAGACTACCTGCAGGAAGTCTCTGAGCACTGGCGTCACGCAGACGTCGAGCGGCTGCAGGCGACAGCTGCATCCTGACGGGATCAGGATCAGGTCCGTGGAGACCGAGGACAGATGCTCTCTGAACCTGTCCGTCGCGTGACCTCGATGGACGTCCACCATCAGGACAGACTGACTGTCGGCCACGTGGGGGCGCCACACCTGCACAGATACAGAGAGGGTTAGACCTAATATCTCACAGTGAGTCAGTGCAGCAGCAGGTGGAGGAGGGTTAGGGTCCTGGTTCTGGTCCTGGTCCTGACCTTGTCGATCCAGATGTGCAGACGGTGGTCATCGGTGAATCCTTCCTGTCGAGCCTCCAGCAGGACGTTGTCAGGGAACCCTTCAGGAACCTGTGAGGGAGCTCCTCTGAAGAGCAGCAGGGGGGGGAGGAGGGTCCCGTCAGACAGAGCACAAAGGACCACGTCCAGCACAGGTCTGTCCTCAGAGGACCCCGACAGCTGGAAGGCTGCCGGGCTCTGATTACTGAACCGGTCTGAGTCCACGAAGATGGAGAACTCGTCCATGGAGGCGACGCAGTGAGGGGGGAGAGCTGTCGTCTGGATCTGAACAAAAACACAACGTTCACCTTCATGCAACCACCGTGGTTACTGTCAGAGACTCCGATAGATGATGTCACACAATCCCAGCATGCAACAGTCGAATCATAACACCACCATATCGGCAGGAAAGCCGTTGCTAACAGCTAACTCGTCTGTCTGATTTATAAAAAGTGAACACGCTTCCTAAAGATCCTGAAGACGACACAGACGGATCGCTGCCAGAAAACGAGCTGAAGCAGCAGAAGAAGAGGAAGAGATCACTTCACATCAGGAACACAATTCTATTTTCACGTTTCAGTGGAGTAGCGTGGTGTGGGTTTTGTGGAGCTAACTTTTGCTCAGGCTTTTCCTGCCAACATGGTGGAATCATGTGACAGCTGGAGCTGCTATGGAGCCTGTGTTAATACACATCTGGACTGTGCAGATGGTGCACAGTTGATTTTACTCTGTAGCACTCTGAGATTTATTTTTAATGAAAAGTGCATTAGAAATAAAATTCTCCAGAGTTAAATATTGTTATTAGACGTGTTCAGCTGCAGGAATACTCAGTAATGGAGTAGCTTGGTTTTCACATGTTGTTAATATAGAACATTTAAAGAACTGAAACCAAAAGTTTTCTGGAGCTTCTAACTCTCGGTCTCTAAACTCTCACTGCACTGAAGAAAAGCTTATTTCTCTTTTATTTACTGTATAAATCTTCAGGGGAACATTTTGTGATTTTAAATGTTCAGGTAACTTTGTCAGAAGTGCTGCTGCACGATTTCTTTTAAGATAACGTTGAAAGGTTTTATTCTAAATCTAAACCTCAGTTCTGGGTCTCAGTGAACTGACCTGGGAGCAGGTGGACTGTATGAATGAGTGGATGTTGTCTCTGATCTTGGCGGGCAGTGCGACTCTGTTGGTGGTGGCAGTGGTGGTGGCAGTCTGCAGACTGGCGTCGTGTCTCAGCAGGAAGTCCACGGTCCAGCGGTAGCAGTCCAGCAGCTGACTGTGCTCTCCCAGAGCTCCTCTGGCCGCCTGCAGCAGCAGGGCTTCGTTCACTGTCAGCTGCTGCTCCCTCTGGTTCACCAGCCACTCCGACAGCTTCTCTGAGCCCCAGCTCCACCTCCTGCCCCACAGCCCACGCTCCTGCTGCCGCGTCCATGACGAGATCTTGGCGGCCGGCGTGAGGTAGCGGCGGGAGGCCTGAGAGAGGCCGTGACACAGAGAGGAGAGGACGACGGAGAGCTGGGACGCCGACAGAGGAGGACCTGGAGGCTGGGGAGGGAGGGAACAGGTGAACAGCTGACATCACACACTGAGGTCATCTGTGACAGAAACACGTCAGCTGCCTCCTCACCTGCTCAGGTTGTGGGCGGGGCCCCAGGAACTTGATGGTCATGGCCGGCGGAGAGGAGAGGGGAGAGGGGGAGGTGAGGGGTTTCACTGACAGCTGGGTGGAGGTCTGACCGGAGGGGAGGAGGTGGATGGGGATGAAGGATCCACGACCCCGACCACCTGGTGAAGTAACGCTGGAAGGGAGGGGTGAGGAAGGGGACACAAAGGAAACAGTTTCTGTCTGAACTGATTTCTGATCAGGTTTTATTAAAAGGATCAATAACTGCACAGGAAGTGATGTCAGGAGCAGAAGGAGAGAGGGATGAGAAGAGAAAGAGAAAAAAGAAGAAAAAAGGTTTCATGAGAAGTGGTTGAAAGCTCAGGAAGAAGCCAGAGAGCTGCTCAGGTGTTTGTAGTCATGTGACCATCGTCACATCGAGACAGAATAACTTTAATTTCCTGTTTGACGGGTCAAAGGTTAACGTTCTTATTCCTGCAGCAAAACACATGGTTCCATCGGAGCAGCAGTAACCATGACGACATAAACATGACAACTTCCCATTGAAAATGAAGTGAAAACGATCAAACCCACCACATCACTTCATCATACTATCACATCAGAGAGTGAGTGTGTCTGTGTGTGTATGTACCTGTGAGAGTTGTGTGTTGGCTGAGCTCTGCTGACGCTCGTCTCTGAAACAACACACACCGTTTGATCCACTCGGAGGAACATCATCAGTTATCATTATTATCAATGACAAATCAATAATCAAACTGATGTTTACGTGATGATCTGTTGGTGTGAACAGAGTGAGACTGCTGCACCTGAACAAGGTGAAGGATCTGATGACTTTACTTTGCTGCCACCTGATGGTCGTACGATGAACAACACTGAGGACACTGTGGTTCAACAGAGAATCAGGTGACGCAGACAGGTGTGTGTTACCTGAGTGTGTTCTGCAACAGTGATCAGGTCTCTCTGTCAGGTGATTGGCCATCAGGTCTCCTCTGTAGGTGGACAGTGAACAGGACTCACAGTCCAGCCTCTGAGACGACCTGAAACAGGTTTCATGAAGATTCAGAGTCTGAGGTCTCACAACAACACAAACGTGGTGGGATGTGTCCTGTGAGCTAACGTCTGTGTTTGTCAGTGACGAGAGTCGGTACTGGTTAAGCTGGTTAAGCTGGTTAAGCTGGCCTAACAGGTCTTCATGGTAAGTATGAAGTGACTACAGCGAGATGTGGGGGCAGTGGATGGTTACCGGGGGTCTGACAGGAAGATGCTCTGGTACGGAGGAGTCTTCCTGCAGGTCGCGTGGTTACTGTGAGAAAACACACAGGTTTGTTTAAAATTGTCATTCAACCACATGTGAACTGGTTCAGTTTGTTCATGATGCAGACGCACTTGATCATGTGGTTGGCGTAGGAGGTGGAGCAGCAGGTGATGAACCTGCAGAGGGAGCAGTGGACCAGAGATGGGAAGTGGGTCCTGAAGTCCTGGACCACAGACAGACACTCCACACAGCGAGGGGGGGGGCAGGAGACACCAGTGGTCTGACTGAGACAGAGGGGGGGGGGGGGTGATGTCAGGACAATGAACTGTGAGGACTGAAACTGTGAAACGTGGTCTCAGACGTCAGGTACCTGAGGCTGCTCAGCAGGGGGCCCAGACTCTCCACTGATTTTCTCTTAGGAGGCTCCTGTGGGGGGGGAGGGGGGTCAACATCCACCACCTGAAACACAGAACAGGACCAGGATTACCTGCTTCTGTCTCCACCACTCTCCACATACTGTAACGTGGATTCTTGATGATGGTCACAATGACGTTTGACTTTGAGGAATGAAACCAGGAGGCGGCGACGCCTCGGCTCAGGTCACATGTTCCTGTCCTGCTGAGTCACATGACCCCTGACCTCAGGTAGCTTTCACACTCGGAGCCTCGGTCCCCGACAGACTCACCTTACAGGGAACGGCTGATTTCTGCTCAGCTTCTTCAGTCTCAGATCCTCTGACCACAGAGTACGTCCTCACCGTCACCTGAACACACACACGCGTTATCACCAACAGACACACAAACATCACCGTCTGAGGACTGGGCCGAGGCAGACCGGGTCGAAGCATACCTTGGTCCCAGGTCTGAGTCCGGTGAGCTGAGGCGGTCTGATGTGGGTTTTGTGATGCAGCAGTTTGTGTTCGATGCGTTCTTTAACGTACAGGAAGTGAAGGCGACACTTCTCACAGCCGAACACGTGTTTCTTCTGAAAACACATCGACACACAGACGACAGAAACCAGCTTCACTAAGACTCTGAGAGCAGATCAATCACCAGTCGATCAGTTTGGATCATCAATCATGAAGCTGCTCTCAACACCTTCAGCTTTTCAAGTGTTTAAGAGTCTGAACATTCATCACTGTTTGACTGTAACTGAGCAGATACTGGATCAACACTGTGTACTACACTGTAGTAGTGTGTGTGTAGTAGTAGTATGTAGTAGTAGTTGTGTAGTAGTGTGTAGTAGTAGTGTGTAGTAGTAGTGTGTGTAGTAGTAGTTGTGTAGTAGTAGTTGTGTAGTAGTAGTTGTGTGTAGTAGTAGTTGTGTAGTAGTAGTGTGTAGTAGTAGTAGTGTGTAGTAGTAGTTGTGTAGTAGTAGTAGTGTGTAGTAGTAGTAGTGTGTAGTAGTAGTTGTGTAGTAGTAGTGTGTAGTAGTAGTAGTGTGTAGTAGTAGTAGTGTGTAGTAGTAGTGTGTAGTAGTAGTAGTGTGTAGTAGTAGTAGTAGTAGTGTGTAGTAGTAGTAGTGTGTAGTAGTAGTAGTGTGTAGTAGTAGTGTGTAGTAGTAGTAGTGTGTAGTAGTAGTGTGTAGTAGTAGTAGTGTGTAGTAGTAGTGTGTAGTAGTAGTAGTGTGTAGTAGTAGTGTGTAGTAGTAGTAGTGTGTAGTAGTAGTGTGTAGTAGTAGTAGTGTGTAGTAGTAGTAGTGTGTAGTAGTAGTAGTGTGTAGTAGTAGTTGTGTAGTAGTAGTAGTGTGTAGTAGTAGTGTGTGTAGTAGTAGTGTGTAGTAGTAGTAGTGTGTAGTAGTAGTTGTGTAGTAGTAGTTGTGTAGTAGTAGTAGTGTGTAGTAGTAGTAGTGTGTAGTAGTAGTTGTGTAGTAGTAGTAGTGTGTAGTAGTAGTAGTGTGTAGTAGTAGTGTGTAGTAGTAGTAGTGTGTAGTAGTAGTGTGTAGTAGTAGTAGTGTGTAGTAGTAGTAGTTGTGTAGTAGTAGTGTGTAGTAGTAGTAGTGTAGTAGTGTGTAGTAGTAGTTGTGTAGTAGTAGTGTAGTAGTAGTGTGTAGTAGTAGTGTGTAGTAGTAGTGTGTAGTAGTAGTGTGTAGTAGTAGTAGTGTGTAGTAGTAGTAGTGTGTAGTAGTAGTGTGTAGTAGTAGTGTGTAGTAGTAGTAGTGTGTAGTAGTAGTAGTGTGTAGTAGTAGTGTGTAGTAGTAGTAGTGTGTAGTAGTAGTAGTGTGTAGTAGTAGTAGTGTGTAGTAGTAGTAGTTGTGTAGTAGTAGTAGTGTGTAGTAGTAGTTGTGTGTAGTAGTAGTTGTGTAGTAGTAGTAGTGTGTAGTAGTTGTGTAGTAGTAGTGTGTAGTAGTAGTAGTGTGTAGTAGTAGTGTGTAGTAGTAGTTGTGTAGTAGTAGTGTGTAGTAGTAGTAGTGTGTAGTAGTAGTGTGTAGTAGTAGTAGTGTGTAGTAGTGTGTACCTGGTGTCTGGCGAAGTGCTGCTGATAGCAGGTGTTGCTGCGCAGGACTCTCAGACAGTACTGACACAGCAGGTGTTTGGTGTCAGAGTGAACCTCCTCAAAGTGAGACCAGACGTCTGAGTAGAAGGACGACCTGAAGTCACACACCTGCAGCAGGTACACAGGTAGATGTTAGATATTCACACAGGTATGAACAGAGAGGTGGTGAAGGTGGTGAAGAGTCTCACCTGGCAGACGTACGGCATCTCTCCTGGTTTATGAGTGTTCTTCATGTGCCACAGGAAATCTGGTTCACTGCTGAAGTCCAGCTCACAGATCCTGCAGGTCGCTGCAACACAGACACACAACACCCGGTACAACAACAGTCTGTGTGTGTGTGTGTGTGTGTGTGTGTGTGTGTGTGTGTGTGTGTGTGTTACCTGTGGACTTGTACTGGCTGTGAACAGCCTCCAGGTGGCACTGCAGTTTGAACGGGGACAGGAAGTGACGGAAGCAGTGAGGACATGAAGAGGCTGAGTCCACGTCTCCGTCCTCCTGAGACATCATGGTCACGTGCTGCCACATGTGACTCATCAACCTGAGACACAAAACCACTAACGTCACTTCTTCTGTGGTTTGAAAACCCATCTACTCACCAGTCCACCTTTACAGCCTCGTTGTGTTTCTACTCATGCTCTTTCAAACTCTCACTAACTTTCTAAGAAGAAAGGCTTTTGTAGAAGAGCTCAGAGCTAAATGAAATGACCAGTTGGAAGCTTAGTGGTGGAGACGTTGACGTCATGTGACCGTGGTGGAGTTGGTTTATACATCAGATATTTTTACATTTTTGCTTAAAAAATTATTCAAACGATTATTTAATTTAAGAGAAGTTTTCTTTTTCTTTCTCATTTTCTCAGTTTACTGACTCATTGTTGCAGCTTGTTCCAGCATCAAAACACAGCAAGCTGACAGTTTATTAATCACAGTCTGTTGATATCAATGAGGTGAACAAAAGAACAGAAACAGCTGTCTGTGAATCAACACATCTGAAACATCAGAAGGACTCATTACAGGAATCTGCTGTTCCTAATAAACTGGACACTGAGTGTTGGTGTGTTTTGTGTGTGTGTGTGTGTGTGTGTGTGTGTGTGTGTGTGTGTGTGTGGTCTCACTGGATGTTGTTGCGCAGCGTCTTGGAACAGTGAATGCAGCGGTACGGTCCTGTGAACTTCCTGCCTTGCAGGCTGGGTCTGAGCCCGCTCCGTCCGGGGGCGGAGCCGTAGTAAAAGTCCTCCACCAGTATGACCAGTTTACCATGGGGGGGGTCTGAGGGGGGCTCGGACTGGTCCTGATGGAGGATGTTGTAGGGGGGGGCGGTGAACTGGCCTGACAGGAGGTCATCAGACAACCTGCGAGTCCTCTGAAGAGGAGAGACCAGGTCAGACTGAGGGAGACACAGAAAGTAAAGGTTTAACAGACAGCAGAGTAAACTCACAGCAGGGAGTCCAGGTCCAGGTCCAGGTCCAGGTCCAGGTCCAGGTCGAGTCCTGGACACTTTACTGCTGCTCCCTGAGTCTCTAGAAGTCTTCCTGTCTCTGTGCTTCCTGTAAGATCTGTTCTTCTTCTTCAGGTTCTTCAGACTCTGAGCGATCTCAGGACTGCACATCTGGAGGAGGAGGAGGAGGAGGAGGAAGAGGAGGTCAGAACATGTTCTTGTTCTTGTGACCACAGCCATCATTCAGTCAGGAACTCTGCTTACAGCTGATGAACACATGAACGCCCCACGCTCTGTTTAGACTCCTGAACGCACCATTTGTTTCAGTTATATGACATCATGTGGTCTGAGTCTGGGTTTGAGTCTGAGTCTGGTTCTTGGTCTGCAGGACTTACACACATGAATCCTCTGAGCTCTGTGATGAGTTTGTACTGAGACACACAGACCAGACAGTCTGGAGGAGGGACCGGTCCCTGACCTGAGGAGACAGAGACACAGACAGAGACACAGACAGACAGCTGGTGAGGAGGAGGAGAAGCTTCAGTTTGCTGAAATAAAAACTTCCTCCAGACTCTCAGAGACTCAAACAGAAACCTGCAGCTTCAGTCGAACCTTTGCGTCGCGGCTTGTGAGCCGCTGCCAGTCTGCTGGGGGTGGGCCGAGGGGAGGGGAGGGGGAGGGTGGGTGGGGCAGGTGCAGTAGCAGAGGGCGGAGTCTTCAGGTCGACCTGAGGCAGGCCAGGTTTGAAGTTCACTCTGTGGTCACTCAGAACCTTCTGAGCTGCTTCACCTGAGACGACACCTGCAGACAGACAGACAGACGGACGGACAGACGGACGGACAGGTCAGGAAACCACCAGGACTTTAACCTGCATCACACTGAGGGTAGGGTGGGGTGGGGGGTACCTGTGATGATGGGAGTGGGCTCAGCCTCAGGTGCAGGTTCGGGCAGAGCAGCAGGAGGAGCAGGGAGCGTGTGTGAGCTGACGGAGGCAGTCAGGGAGGCCGTGGTGCTGATGAGCTGGGTCCCTGCAGGACTGTGGACTGTCAGAGTGACGGGGATCTGGACTGTAGTGAACCCACTGGCTGAACCTCCAGGATGAGAGCGCAGCTTCAGCTCCACACCTCCACCTGCAGCATCAACACACAGGTGATTATTACCTGTTGAGTTTAACTGTTTGATGATCAGGTCTGATCTGAGAAACACCTACAACACAAAGACACAGTCGGTCTTCATTTGGACCTCACTTTAGTTTTTCTTGCTGTTGTTTTTCGTACGAGGACTTTCACACAGAGCGTGAAAACTACACCATGAAAAAGTGATGACTTTTTTCTGGAAGGAGGTTGATTTAGTGAATGAACTCATCACAGCCTCAGCCTGTCAGAGGCTCTGGTCTGAGGATCCTGGTAGCTGCTCTCTGCCTCCTCCACAGGACTGGACGAGCTTCATCTTCTGTTTATTCACAGGTGAGTCTCTCACATTTTCACGTTGTATATTCACGTCATGAGCTGAGTGAAAACACCTAAGGTGAGGACCTTACAGTTACACTGACTGATCGACTCATCGATGACTCTCAGTGATGTGAGTTTTATGAGGACCTGAGCTCAGAAAGCACAGTGAACTGTACTGACCTCCAGGCAGCAGAGGAACCGACCGACCATTCACCAGGAAGCCCAGGCCACCTGACGACTGAACACACACACACACACACACACACACACACACAACAGGTAAATTTAATCCAATCACAACACACCTGGAGTGAACAGTGACAGGTTGTAGTTTAAACACAGAGGTGCATCAGTGTGGACAGAGCGTCACATCAGTGCTGTTAGCATCCTGTTACCTTCACTGTGTGGACTGGGGGGGGGCTGCAGCTGTTCACTGGTTGGACTGGGATGGGAATGATCCTGACTGCTGGGGGGTCAGTCTCCTTCCCCTGCTCCATGGGACTGACATCAGCCTCCAGACCTGCAGACACAGAGTCACTGGTTTTTCAGCTTTTAAAAGAACAAAGAGCAGAGTTTAGTTCAGTGAAATCTCAGGTATAAAGATTTAATGAGATGATATCAGACACATGACAGTGACTGACCTGAGACCTGAAACACCTGAAACACCTGATCCTGCATGTTTCTGTTTCACCAAGTTACATTAAGACATTTAAAAGACCTTTTTAAAACCACAGAATGGAGATGTTCAGGCCTGAATTTACTGACACACTCACACCTTTATCCCTTTTTTCCAGCTGTAGATATCGATTCTCCCTTATATTAACGTGAGATAATCATTATGCTCAACCTGGATAAACAGCAGACACTGATAGATGGATTACCCAGTTAAAAAAGCAAACTGTTTAACTGGTCTGGATCAGCAGCGCTAGAGCTGTTTCAGAAAAACATTTTCTAACAAACATTACAGCAGGTCAGAGAAAATATTTCAAACCCTCCTGAGTCTTGTTACTGTTACTGTGTTTAGTTAACTCAATGCAGACACCTTGTTTTATCTGTTCACCTTCATCCTCCTCCTCTTCGTCTGTCTCTGGTGATGAAGGCCAAACCTCCTGCTCCTCTTCATCACACTCCATCAGCAGGTCAGAGCCTCCGCCTGCTGCACACTCCACCTCCATCGTCCCCCTCTCACCTGCAGAGGGAAGACACCAGGTGAGAACACACTGACATTGAGAATACATTGATCAAGTCCATGAATTTACTAACAGTTATATCACATGTCTGTCACACTTCCTGTCTTTGTGAAACTACAGCTGTTATTATATTTGTCAATGACACGTATGGCCATTTATTCTCATTAACAGACATATAATCACCATTAATGCAAATAACCAATGATAACATACACACACATTTTACTTTTTAGTATTTCAAGGATAAACTTCACTTTTATCTTCATATAAACGTCCATGTGACTATTAGCTCACAGTTAGCCATGCTATCTGGAACACTGTGAAACTGTCTGTTGTTTCTTTCTTTTTGTCTCTAGTTTTACTGAAATACGATGAAAATGAAAGGACAATTGCTAAGTTTTATGTGTAAAAGTTCTCCTCACTGGACTATTTATCTGTGAACTGACTGAGGACTGATCAACAATAAAAAGGCTATAAAAGATGTACAGATCAGCCGGTTAGCAAACTAGGCTAACATGTTAATGAATGCACAAACAGGCTAACAGTGTTAGCACAAACTAAATCAGTTTACTGACTTTACAGTTTGTCTGCTGATTTAAACAAGACATTAATAAACTGTGAGTGTTTTACTTCACAGCAGTGATGCTGAGCTCTTCACCAGTCTTCCCCTCCTCCTCCCCCTCAGTCAATCTAGCATTCATCTATCAATGCTAACAGGCTAACCTACCAGCTAACTCAGTGACTTCAATAACTCTGCATGATAACCGCACAAAAAGTGGAGTCGGCGCCCTCTTACCTTGTCCGGAGCGTTTATATGTTAAATAGAAACTTATTCCGTAAAAATTCCGCTTTTAAACGTAGTCTTTCTGTAAAATACTCATTGAATGAGTGATGTCCACAGACTGGAGCTGTTAGCTGTTAGCACCGTTTGAGGCTGCAAACCTGGACTGACGACGGCGCTACAACTGTATCCCTCCGCCACGTCCCCTCCTCCTGGTGCTGGTAGAGTGCACGGAGGCGGAGGGATATCTTACTCAGCAGCCATTTCCATTCAGTTTGAATTTAAAAAAAAAAAGAAAAAGAAACTAACACGTATACCTGTTTTCATCCGTTATTCATCTGATACAGTTATAAATATGTCTTCACATTAATACAACCACCATCAGCAGTGTCCATCCTCGAGTTGAACCGACCCTAATGTCTGCTTGCTAACAGAGATAAGCATGCTAACATGACATTTTAAACTCTTCCGGTCCGGTTATTCACTGATTTGACTCAAATAATATGTAATTCAGACTTAAACGAGAACTTAAAAAGCTATAGTAAAAGTAAACGCTAACACCGTCCGGTACCGGTACCGTGCTCAGTGTTCTGGATGCGGACTATGAACGGTCAAACGGGCTAATGTTGGCTAACTAGTTAATGTTAGCTGCGATCACCTCATCAAAGTTACTGCAAATTAATGAATGTCGCTTCAGTCTCAACGAAACAGTTTCATTAAAACATCCAACTATGGTAAGACTAAATTAGCCTCTGGATACATGTCCGCTGTCGCTCCTGTAGTTTATAAATATGAAACAATTCACACTGATGCTAGTTAGCTGCCTCTGGCTAGCTTAGTGTTAACCTGATCGTCGAAGACATTAAATTAACAACATAACGTCAATAAATATGAGCACAGCGATAATTACAGATCTGTGCGTCAACTATAGATAAGTTGCATTAAATCTATAAGGCTCATTATCTTCCAGCTAAGCTTCCCTGTTAGCTAAGCTCCTAAACAACAACCATTTGTTGTTTAAATGATAAAATATTCAACAACAGACGTTTGTGAAACCACATGCGGTTTTAAACACTTGGTTGAAAATATCTTCCATTGTTTTCAGTCGTGGTTTTCACCACTAAACTATTTTAAACTTTCTCTCATAAGTGTTAGCTTTGCTAATGTTGCTCAGCTAACAGTTGAGCCGTCAGATCTAAATATTAAGTTTATAAATTTCTGAGATACACCAGGAACAGCCCTGATATGGATCTAAATAAGGTCTTAAAATACACGCAGAGACGATTCATAATCTGTTCTGTGGATTAAACCATAGATTTATAAATGTTTAAATGAAATATTTTCATATCCTTTATTTTAAAGATCCATTTATCCTTCACATAGATTGATTATAACGATGAAAAATGTTTACCATCGATACTGTTACTGATACTGAAGAATGAGCTTTGTTCAGTGGGTTCAGTGTTTTCCGCAGTAACATAGAACATATGTTATCTAATGGTCTCATTTCCATTTAGTCTCTATTTCTATGCAGCACATTTATTAATATGGCGACAGTCTGTCTGTACTAAATGAACACACTGTATATTATCAGAGACACTAAATTCAGCTTCTTAAATTCTGTTTTAAGAAATATTCTGAGATATTTGAACTTCCATTAAAAAAACAAAACAAACAACAACAACAAAAAAAAACGTTAACTACGTCCTAACGCAGCGCCCGTGCGTGCGGCGTAATGACGTGGAGAATCCGGAAGCTGCCGCTTGTTGTTGTCGCAGCTCAGCTGGTTTTGTTCTGAACGGTTAGAGACCGGATCTGTGAGTCGGTACCGGAGGAAACACAGCTGCTGCTGCGGTTTGTTTGTTGTTTGTTGTTGTGTCGTCGCCGCCATGAACGTGACGCTCGCTGTGAAACAGTATATCTCCAAAATGGTGGAGAGCAGCGGACCCGGGATGAAGGTGCTGCTGATGGACAGAGAGACGGTGAGACACCGAGACCGGGACCGGGTCTGTGAGTCCTGGTGGTTTCTGTAAACACAGCTGAATGTTAGTCACAGTCCTGGTTATGGTCCCAGTTACTGAGTCAGAGAGAAAGTGTTGATATGTCGTTTATAATGTAGTTACACTCATTGATCACTTTATTAGGAACACCTCTCATTTCCACACCATTGCAGCACCAGCAGAAGCCTGGACTGTTGACATGAGGCAGGATGGCTTCATGGACTCAGATCCTGACCATCTGCTGCCTCAGCAGAAATCCAGATCCATCAGACCAGGCTCTGTGTTCCTGGTCTTCATCAGTCCAGCCTCAGGTTTCTGTTCCTGTCTGTCGTAGTTCATCCATCTGAAGGTTGGAGCTGTTGTTCAGTCTGACACGGTGGTAAAGAGTCACTGTAGCTCCAGCCAGTCTGACCTCTGACCTCTGACCTCTGACCTCTCTCATCTTCACTGGATGGTTTTGTTTTTGGCTCCTGAGTTAAAACTCTGGAGTCTGATGTGAGTGTAAATTCCAGAAACACTCAGACCAGATTGTCTGAGGTCAAAGGTCAAAGTCACTGAAGTCTGATGTTTGATGTGAACATTAATGTGTGTGTGTGTTACAGACCAGCATAGTGAGTGTGGTCTACACTCAGTCTGAGATCCTGCAGAAGGAGGTTTACCTGTTTGAACGCATCGACTCTCAGAACAGAGACAGCATGAAACACCTGAAGGCCATCTGCTTCCTGAGACCCACCAAGGTACAGACCAGACCAGCTGCTGCTTCTCTGTCTGATGATGATGAAGCTGAAGATAACATCCACTGTGCCTGTAACTAAACAGTTAAACTTTGTGATTTCTGCAGGAGAATGTAGAGCATCTGATCCAGGAGCTGAGGAGACCAAAGTACAGCGTCTACTTCATCTGTGAGTTCTCTGCAGAGCTTCATTCAGAATCCTCCTGATTTGAACTTTCCTTCAGTGTCACAGTGAAACAGTGAGAACTCCACTGACACCAGGAGCTGATCACCGAGTTCAGACCAAATCACACAGGACACAGACACATTTCTAAACCAACAGAGACTCACTGTGTTTCAGGATGATCCTCACAGTGTCTGTCTGTCTGTCTGTCTGTGTGTTTCAGACTTCAGTAATGTGATCAGTAAGAGTGAGATCAAAGCTCTGGCTGAAGCTGACGAACAGGAAGTGGTGGCTGAAGTCCAGGTGAGTCTCACGTCGGACCTGAGTCAGACACAGTCCAGATCTCAGAGGTCGTGTTCTGTGGTGATGAAGATGGAGGTTTAACAGAGTGTGTGTGTGTGTGTGTGCAGGAGTTTTATGGAGACTTCATTGCGGTGAATCCTCACTTGTTCTCCCTCAACCTGCAGGGAGTGGCCAGGGTAAGACCTCAGACCCGTCTCTGTTCGTTCTGATGCTTCACCAGTGTGTAGATTAAACCAACATGGCCGTCGTCTGTCTCTGTGTGTGTGTGTGTGTGTATGTCAGGGGCGGAGCTGGGAGCCCTCCATGTTGTCTCGCTGTACTCAGGGTCTGACCTCCGTCCTCCTCGCTCTGAAGAAGTGTCCGATGATCCGTTACCAGCTGTCCTCTGACATGTCCAAACGCCTGGCCGAGAGCGTCAAGGTTTCCACGGCAACAACATTGCCATCACACACGGTCTCAGTGTTTAACAGGGGCAGAAAGTAACTGAGTACATTTACTCAAGTACTGTAGTTTAGTACGGTTTGGAGCTACTTGTACTTCAGTTGACTTTAGTCTCACTACATTTGCAGTACACAGGCTCCTTCCACATTAGTACCTCAGTACTTTTACTTCAGGACGTGTACTGTCACAGTGTAGTGTTGGTACTTTTACTGCAGTACTAACCCCCATCACTCTGTCACCAGCAAATCATCACCAAGGAGTACGAGCTGTTTGACTTCAGGAAGACAGAGGTTCCTCCTCTGCTGCTGATCCTCGACCGGAGCGACGACGCCATCACACCTCTGCTCAACCAGGTGACCAGTCACAGCACGCCACACGCCAGGTTTATTTCTTCTGGTTATTGACTCATCAGATGTTTAGTCTCAGAGACGTTCGCAGAATCTCCCAGCTCTGTTTTCATGAGTTCTTCACTCAGTGTTTCTGTGTTTTCTGTGTGAACTCGTCTGTGACGACGTGTGTTGACGTGTGGTCCTATAGTGGACTTACCAGGCCATGGTCCATGAGCTGCTGGGTCTGAACAACAACAGGATCGACCTGTCCCGAGTCCCTGGGATCAGCAAAGACCTGAGGGAGGTGGTTCTGTCGGCAGAGAACGACGAGTTCTACGCCAACGTGAGTCTGAAAACACAAAGACGAGTGGTTTCACCTCTGAGACGCCAGAGACTGTAAACTAAAGCTCAGTGAATGAAATGATTCTGTTCTGACTGATGAAGGTTTTTCTGTGTTGTAGAACCTGTACCTGAACTTTGGAGAGATCGGCACCAATATCAAGAACCTGATGGAGGATTTCCAGAGGAAGAGACCTAAAGGACAACAGAAGCTGGAGTCCATCTCTGACATGAAGGTCTCACATTAACACGTTAAAATAAAAAGCCTCAGTTACTGTTTCTTCTCAGCGTCTTAAAGGGACAGTCCTCGTGTTTCCGTCTCCTCTCCGCAGGCATTCGTAGATAACTACCCTCAGTTTAAGAAGATGTCTGGCACCGTGTCCAAACACGTGACGGTGGTGGGCGAATTGTCTCGGCTGGTGTCGGAGCGTCAGCTGATGGAGGTGTCTGAGGTGGAGCAGGAGCTGGCCTGTCAGAACGACCACTCCAGCGCTCAGCAGGTAACATCAGGTGAACTCGTCCCTCCTGCGGGACTGTCTGTGTTTGGATCGTCAGGGCGTCGGCGAGCTCGTCTCTGTGTTTCCTGTCGTTTCAGAGCGTCCGCCGCCTGCTGCAGAACCCTCGTCTGTCAGAGCTGGACGCCGTCCGCCTTGTCATGCTCTACGCTCTGAGGTACGAACGCCACAGCAGCAGCATCCTCCCGTCGCTGATGGACGAGCTGAGCAGGAGGGGAGTGTCCGAACGCCATCGCAGGGTAACAATCTCATCGACAGTACTCAGCTCTGATTGGACGGTTAGAGCTATAGTGTTCAAATGTGTCCCGCCCCCCTCTCTCACAGATGGTTCAGTCTGTGGTCGAGTATGGAGGGAAGAGAGTCAGAGGAAGTGACCTCATCGCGCTGACAGACGCCGTCGCCATCACCAAACAGTTCTTCAAAGGACTCAAGGTGCCGCACCTGATGCATCATGGTCCAAAAAGATTCACAAGATATTTTCAGTTTCTGACTCAGTGTGTGTGTGTGTGTGCGTGTGTGTGTTCAGGGTGTGGAGAACGTGTACACTCAGCATCAGCCTCTGCTTCATGACACTCTGGATCAGCTGATCAAAGGTCGACTCAAAGACAGTCAGTTCCCATACCTGGGAGCCAGCAGCCTCAGAGACAGGTAACTCACCTGAGAGACAGGTAACACACGCCTGAGAGACAGGTAACACACACGCCTGAGAGACAGGTAACACACACGCCTGAGAGACAGGTAACACACACGCCTGAGAGACAGGTAACACACACGCCTGAGAGACAGGTAACTCACACACCTGAGAGACAGGTAACACACCTGAGAGACAGGTAACACACACACCTGAGAGACAGGTAACTCACCTGAGAGACAGGTAACTCACACACCTGAGAGACAGGTAACACACACGCCTGAGAGACAGGTAACACACACGCCTGAGAGACAGGTAACACACACACCTGAGAGACAGGTAACACACACCTGAGAGACAGGTAACACACACACCTGAGAGACAGGTAACACACCTGAGAGACAGGTAACTCACACACCTGAGAGACAGGTAACTCACCTGAGAGACAGGTAACACACACCTGAGAGACAGGTAACTCACCTGAGAGACAGGTAACTCACACGCCTGAGAGACAGGTAACACACACACCTGAGAGACAGGTAACTCACCTGAGAGACAGGTAACTCACACACCTGAGAGACAGGTAACTCACCTGAGAGACAGGTAACTCACACACCTGAGAGACAGGTAACTCACACACCTGAGAGACAGGTAACACACGCCTGAGAGACAGGTAACACACACGCCTGAGAGACAGGTAACTCACACCTTCTGACCTGTGACACACAAGTTCAACACACTGTGTGTGTGTGTGTGTGTGTGTGTGTGTGTGTGTGTGTCAGGCCTCAGGACATCATCGTGTTTCTGATTGGTGGAGCCACATATGAAGAAGCTCTGACTGTTTACAACCTGAACCGCTGCACACCTGGAGTCCGCATCGTCCTGGGAGGAAGCAGCATCCACAACACCAAGAGGTCACACACACACACACACACTGAGGTCTGGTTTACCTGAGTCACAGTCCAGGTGTGTTTACCTCTCTCTCTCTCTCTCTCTCTCTCTCTCAGTTTCCTGGAGGAGGTGACGTTGGCGACGGCTCACGGCGGCGACAGACCACAAGGAAGTGGTCGCCATGGGAACAGGCGCTGAGAACACATGGACAGATGGACGGAGTCCTGAAGAAGCTCGTTGGATAAAAAGAAAAAAAACATTCCCGACATTGTGCGTCCATGTTTGTTGTTGTTTTAAAGGAGCAGTGCTTCAGTTTCACAGCTGTTCAGAATATTAGGAACACCTGTGGTCTAACACAGTCCAGTACAACACCAGACATCAACAAACACTGAACAGGAGGCTTCACAACAAGAGACTGGGCTGTGGTAGACTGGGCAGGTGTACCTAATAAAGAGGACACTGACAGTCCACTGGCCTCCATGTTTAATGTTAGTTTACTGGGTGGAATGTCCCTTTAAAGAGTCTGAAGGTTTTAACTTCAAAACACCAATAAATGAGAAACATGACAGAGCTGCTTCCTGTGATTCATCAGCTACACACACACACACACACACACACAGCTTCCTGTAACTCTCTAACTGTGGTGGTTGAATCTGTGGAGCAGCTGGAACTGGACTGGGCCTCAGCTCTTCCTCTTCTCACTCTTCAGTCTCTGAGGTCAAACATCAGTCTGAGGATGATCAGCAGCCGGTGAGTTCACATCACATTTCATTAACACACTGATTTACCGGCTCAGTCTGGAGACGGTTTAAGACCTGAAGGAGCAGGTCCTGGTCCTGATGTGGTTCAGGATCAGATGACTGAACTTTAAAAAACTAACAGCTGCAGTTTGATTAATTTGTTGACAGAGGAACTAATTGATTTTCTGTTCTTGTTATTTCTCTGTTTTGTCTGTACATCAAATAAGGAAGTATTTGGTAAATTTTTGCAAATTTTGATGGTGTGCAAAAGTAAGAAAGCCTCACTTGTGGGTGTGGACACTCAAATAGTAACAGAAAGACCTTTGCCCTTAGATGTGTTCAGAAGCTTAGTATGAACAAGTTTGTTTGAAACGTACAGTATTATTTAGTTAGATCTCGGTTTGTGTACTCCAACAGAAATGACAACACTGTTAGATAATTTCTGTAATGCTCAGAAACTGAAGATCCAACATACACACCAACTTCACACAGTGATTGAAGGTAAGAGAATAAGCAGGGTTTGAATTTCTCTCCAAAGTTAATTTCTGTCATTGTTTACACAACTACATTCATCTTCTGTGTGTGGAACCAAGTACAACACCATCAATGTCCTCGAGAGACTGTATGAAAGTGCTCCAGTGTACTTGTTGGAGTGATTCATTGCACCTCTTCCCTCTCTAAGGAGGGAGGCCTTTGACTTTACCTTCGCGTGTGGACATTGCCTTTAGCTCTCCCAAAATGCTGAGAGTTTCCAAGAGTAGAATGGGAGGCAGAGCCTTCAGTCATCAGGCTCCTCTACTGTGGAACCTTCTCCCAGTTTCAGGAGGCAGACACCCTCTGTACCTTTAAGAGTCGGCTTAAAACTTTCCTCTTTGATAAAGCTTATAGTTAGGGTTGGCTCAGGCTTGAACCATCCCTTAGTTATGCTGCTATAGGCCTAGACTGCTGGGAGATCTCCCATGATGCACTGAGCTCCTTTCTCTCTCTCTCTCTCTCTCTCTCTCTCTCCATCAGTATGGTTTCATATCCCATGTTACATGTTACTAACTCAGTATTAACTTGCTATCCCCCCCCCTCCCCCCCCCCCCCCCCTTCTTAACCCAACCGGTCGAGGCAGATGGCCGCCCACCCTGAGTCCGGTTCTGCTCGAGGTTTCTGCCTCTTAAAAGGAAGTTTTTCCTTGCCACTGTCTCCTAGTGCTGCTCATGGTGGATCTGTTGGGTCTCTCTCTGTAAATACCTATTTTAAAGAGTACGGTCTAGACCTGCTCTATATGAAAAGTGCCTTGAGATGACTCTTGTTGTGATATGGCGCTATATAAATAAAATTGAATTGAATTGAATTGAATAGATATGTTTGGACAAAGCTTTGTAGGAACAAGTTGTTTGACACATATTGAACCCTTTAGTTGGAGTTTGTGGGGGCCCTTTTTTAATTTGTACAAATTCAAACCTTTTTGGGTCGATCAAACCCTGTTGTCACAAAGACCCTGTTCAGACCAGGTATTAACATACGTCTCAGGTGATCCAATCACAAGTGGATAGCTCTAAGTAAGTCACTTCACACCTGCATCTCCAGTGATCACCTGTGACCAGATCTCACTTCCCTGCTCTACATGCAGATAAACACGTACATCATTTCTGTTTGCAAAGACCCAATGTGCTGTTGTTTTTAACCTGCAGGAGGCAGCGATACACTTCCCAGACCAGGTCTACTGCTTGGTGTATTCCAGGTAAACCAAACTGGCCAAGATGTCTGACGCACTCTTTATGAATCTCTTTTTAAGAGTGTTCAGACTTCATGGACAAAGCTAAATCCATATACAGTCCAGACCACTTCTGAATGCGACTGGATGTCAGTGCTTGTTCAATGCATCTTGGGTGCATTCACACCTGTACTTAGAACGGTTCACTTGTTATCAGATCATCAAAGATGCAAGGAGGTGTTGAGAGCTGTTAGGTCACATGAACATCATGTGAAAGTGTTCAAAGTCACAAATTATGTTCAACATAACATAAGATAATCCTTTATTAGTCCCACAATGGGGAAATTTACATAGCAACCCAAATTAAAACTGGAAGAGTACGGCACCGTTTGACCATCCAACAAGCACTTTTCCTGGAGTATAATATACTTGAATGCATCCTTCTTGAATTACTAATTCAAGAAGGATGCATTGTGACTGTGGATGTTGTCTCGGATTACAAATACCTTGGAGTACACCTGGACAGCAAACTGGACTGGGCCAAGAACATGGAGGCTGTTTACAAGAAGAGCCAGAGTCGACTCTATTTCCTGAGGAGGCTCCGGTCATTCAACGTATGTAACATCATGCTGAGGATGTTTTACCAGTCGGTGGTAGCCAGTGCCATCTTCTTTGGTGCTGTGTGCTGGGGCAGCAGACTGAGGGCAGCAGACGCCAACAAGATCAGCAGGATCATCAGGAGGGGTCCTGGGGGTCCAACTGGACTCTTTGTTGGTGGTGTCTGAGAGGAGGATGCTGTGTAAACTGCAAAGTATCCTGGACAACAATGCTCACCCTCTCCACCAGGTGATAACCTTGAACAGAAGCACCTTCAGCAACAGACTCATTCCCCCCCCAGTGTAACACAGAACGCCAGAGGAAGTCCTTTCTTCCTGTGGCCATCAGACTATTTAATTCATCTACCTCTGGTCGTGAGAGGGACAGTGGAGACACTGTGTCCTGAGGCCATAATGCCACTTATCACTTTATATGCCATTTCACCTTATCACTTTACTTCTGTTCTTGTACTTATTTTATTCCAACTATGCTACTAAATGACAGTTTGTATTGTTGTATATTGTATATACCTATGTTACTGTAATCTTTGTGGCATTTGTTGCATTTAGCTACTTGTTAATTTATTTTATGTTAGCCTTTATTTTATTAGCTTTATTCCTATATATTCCTTATAATAGCTTTATTCCTACTCTCTCTTCACACTGTATTGCTTTTCCACCACTGTATTGCAACTGGTGCACAGCAATTTCCCTCAGGATAAATAAAGCTTCTTGAATCATGAATCATGAATCTTGAATCTTAGCTAGCTACTTTCACTATTTTTCTGCAGCATAGAAAAAGATTGAAAACCAAAACACAACGATGTGGGGTCATAGCAAGAAACCCGTTTTACCAGTGAGTCCTTACTGGTCCTAACATTAGCCAGCTAACCTAGCTAACCCACTGCCATCAAACTTTGTTTTTCTTCATTGGTTTAAAAGCTGTAACTTATCAGCTGCAGTCATTTCCTCTTCTTCTCTTCCTCATCACAGTGAAGCAGTAAAATGACTCTGAATAGTTTTTGGACTCAGATCTGTTCAAACAACACAGGCTCAGCACTGCAGCATCTGGAAAACAGGAGAGACTCAGAGAAGCTGGACCAGGAAACAGGATTTTCATTGGTCCTGACGTCAGATTTAACAAGCAGACTGTCCTTGCTGTTAGTTGCCGCTGTTTTGTAAGTTGTGGCCTTTAGTGGTAAAGAGCTCCTCTTAGTGGAGAAGAAGTGACTGAGCTGTAACTCAATGAAGAAAAGGTGGTTACACCAAACTTCACACTGAGCTCCAAAATACAACTTTTCATTTTGAAAAAAAATCCCTGGTTGACTCTGGAAGTTATTCAGTTTTTTCCACAGTTTTAAAAAAATATGAAATATGGTTTGCTTACACACAGGTCATGTATGAAGGTGCAGTAAAAATACATTTTAAAGGGTTAAGTTGTAAAATGAAACTATATATGCACTCTCATTCAAAACAGTTAAAATACCTGAAAGTTTAAATGTTGAAGTGTTGGAGTAAAAGTATGGGTGAGATGATTTACTGTGTATTATTTTAATGAGATGATAAGACTGAAGCCTGAGACGTCACAGCTCTGTTTGTTCTCAGTGTAAATAAGCTTTACATTAACAGAATCTACATGTGAATCTGGTTTGATCCACTTCTGTTCCTACAGGTTCAGGGTTAAATGAACTGCCTCTGTGTCATCACTGATTTATCAGGAAAACATTTCAAAGTCTGTGTTTGTCTTCAACATGTTTGACTCTGCAGCCTCAACACATCAGGTCACATTCTGAAACAACCAGGAGAATTAATCTGCTCTGATTCTGAGACTGAACTCACCTGTTAACTCTCCTTTAGAAACAGCGGTGGAAACGTTTGTATAGTCCGGTAGATCGCACTAAAAGGAGTGAAGATGCATCTTAAGATGAAACTATGAAAGAAGCTGAAGTGGAGGCTGAAACAGAGGAACAAGTTTAAGCCTGATTTCAAATCCAGGCAGTAAAAGTTCAGGTCGCAGCTGAAGAGAGTGATCTGAAGCATCAGGAACGAGCTGAAAGGAGCTGAAGTGTCAGTGAAGTTGTTCGCACTGAAAGTGTGAGACTTAGACATGACTTTATTGATCCTTTGGGATGACTCCCTCAGGGAAATTAAATAAAGTGAATGTTAAAGATTAACAAGGACGTTGACCCCGGCCGTATCTGGGTCCAGTTCTCTGAGGAAAGGAGCTTCAGTGCTTCCTGTCTCATCTCCTTTAGCAGAGGAGAAACTGGGCTTTCCTCTATGAAAGGAAAAGAGAGGATGACGTCCCATAATTCCTTGCAGCTGCAACAGTTAAAGTGACCCACGTCAATACAGTCCTGCAGTGATGATGTGTTTCTGTAGTCCAGCCCTGAAGTTAGCATCAGCCTGGTTCCCCCCTTAAGAAGCCAATGGCAGGAGAAGTTTTTAGAAAAGGAGGAAATTTCTCTGAGTTGACTTTCTGACCTTTTTGCCTCGGTCGTGATCGTCTGCACAGGTTTTGTGGTTTGATGTGTTTAAAACAGTTTCTCAAATGATCTCAGTCCCCATCAAACCACTGACAAAACAGGAGCTGTTACTCTCCTCGTGTTGTTGTGCGACTTTCAGAGATGGAAGAAGTAATCAGATACTTTACTGAAGTAGAAGTAATTAACAGTGGACAGAGAGACATTGGTGGTCGTTTGTTCAGATGAAGTTGGGGTCTGTTTATGACTCAGTAAGGTAAAGGTCTCATCCGTTTCTCAGAAGTTTATCAGAAACCAAAACACTGTACGGAGGTTCATGTTATCTACACTCATCCTGGGTTCTGGGTCAGTCCTCATGTACCTGGACATCTGCCAGTTTCCTTATATAACTGGAAGAAGTACACAAACACTTTGGACCAGCTGCAGACCTCATATCAGTCACAGACCTTTAAAAGAGTCAGAAAACTCTGATCTCACCTCACCTCCTCTGGTTCCTACAAACCCAGCAGGTTCTGTTGATCCAAGATGTGGGTTCTGTTCAAAGTGGTTCTGCCGGTTCTGCTGCTGCTTGGCTCCAATGCAGCGTCTGCAGCCGAGGAATGTGACCTGCCAGACAAGGTGAAGCAAGAGGAGGTGCTCAAGGTGAGAAAACACTCAACTGCAGTTTACTGTTTAATGTTCGGATTATTAGACAAACATCCACAAATTTACACATTTTACATGCAGCTACATTTCATTAAACGTGACTCGGATGATTACAGGGACAGTTCAACATTTTGTCTTTGTTTTCCAGTGAATATCTTCAGGTGAAACCGAGTCAGAACAAGAACAGGAAACTTTCACCTCAAGTCTGATCTGAAAGGATTCAGTTCATCTTCCTGCTGAGATCTGTGTTTTCCACGACATGGTTAGCCTAGCTTAGCACAAAGACTGGAAACTCTCTCAGCATAAAGTCCATTTAGTAACTGTTCTGGAGCTTTCAGTCTGCTGATGAAGATCATGTGATGCAATAGAAAGCCCCATAAAAACCATTAAAAGAGTTAAGGTTTTCTCCATGATGTAACCCTGATGGCATACTTTCTCCCTGCTTCCAGACTTAATGCTAAGCCAGGCTAAGCACATCCTACCCTCTCTGTACTGAGTGTGACATATACAAACTTTTTTAAACCAGCAACCTGAACCACAGACTCTGGTCATGAGACCATTAAAGTGAAGTGAGGGTAAAATTTTCACTGTAGTTTAATACTCACCTCCATTGGTTCCAGGTGTTTCCAGGATTAACACCTGTCTGCTTCCACAGGTGTTTGAGTCACGCTGGGTTCTGGTGGAGGGGTTCTCAGATTACCCAGCAGGTGAAGACTTACTGAGAAATGCCAGCAGCTCTGTGATGGAGGCAGATAAAATCAGAAACAACACCAAAACCATCCTGTTCATAGAGAGAAACATTGTGTAAGGGGACAGTTGAGTTCGATGACGGTTCAGTGTTTTCATCAGGAGATGGTGGAGGTTTAATTAAAGTCTCTCACACTTCAGTTATGTTCAGGTGTTTACTGTTTCTTCCAGGAACAGGAAGTGTCTGACCTTCCACGTCAACATGTCGGCTTCTGACCCCGAGAAGTCCAACCACACCCTTGAACTGCTCCACCCCGGTGAGTCCCAGAGCAGTTCCATGATCTGTTCCCTCCTCAGTGAAGGTTTGGTTGAGTCTGTTAATGCTAAAGAAAGATGGAGGTCATAGTTAGAGGAAACTACAGTTGGCTGTTTGAACAAAAAGCAGATACTTTACATGACTTCCTCCAGGAGATGTTCATCTGGTGCTGCTTGCAGACATCGTTCACTTGTCAGGATAAATATACGTCATTTTATCATCAAAGAAAGTCCAGCTTACAGCTGCAGTGACATTTAAATACCAGTCAAGAGAATAAAAGGTATTAAGGCCCAAACACATCAGCATTTAAAAGTCCATTCATCTGAATTCACTTGTGAGGACGAAGTAAATCCAAACAGATCTCCTATTTTTTAATTAAACTAAAGTTAAACTTGGTTGTGAAAGCTGTTGACCAGGAGAGGGCGCTGTGTGTCACCATCCAGCTTTAAATAATCCTCTGCTGCTGCAGTTTAACTGATCCTTATGCACAAATCGTCCTGTCAATGACTGAACCAATGAGTCCTGTGAGTGTCGTCACTACATCACCAGGATTTCAGGCTCTGGTTGGTCCCATCAATAAGTCGAAGCAACAAAATCAGAGAATATCTGCTGCAGGATTCTTTTAAAAACTGATCAGAAGCTGCAAACTCCAGGTGGGGGTGGGGTTTAGTTCCTTGTAGGTGAATTTCTTCCTTCATTTCCTCCAGGAACCATGAACTCTGACGGCCAGGTGTCTCCGTATGATGATAAGGGCAAAGCAGATATCTACCAGACCTGTCCCGACTGTGCGACCATGATCTACAGTGGAGTCTTTGATGGAGTTGATGGGAGGATGCTGCTCATCTACAGTGAGAAAAGACTCGATAGGGACGAATACAAAACTGATGATGGTGGACAAACACCTCCAGTCTTAAACATGAATGAATGGCTCCACCAGACACATGAGAAGCCTGAATGGTTTCTTTTATACCTGAACATGCAAGGGTAGTGTTTACATGTTAACACCCACAACACTCCTCTATACACAGATCCCTAAACATGTAAAATCCGTAATTCTTCAGAGGAATCACATCAGCAGATAACTTTATACGTTTGGTAGTTTTACAGTTTTGTCCGACCACGTCTAAAGGTGGAAACCATCTTCATCATCCAACACGTCCTCCAACCTAAACGACGACACAGGTCCATGGCATAAAAAGTTCCAGGTTAGGATTAGGAAAACATTTTGGTTTTGGCTAATAACAGTAACTATCAGGTTCAAACAGGAACCAAACTGAAGTCAGCTGTCTGAAGGTCCTGGGTTTGATTGACTCATACTAGCGACGCCTTTTTCCTCTCCACACGACAACATCTACTTAATACATGTCATAATAACTATGGCCACTAGATGTCACTTGACCAGAAGATGTAGCTGTTGTTTGTAATAATCTTCTGCACAGGCGACATATGTTGTCGTGTTTTACAGGAGGCCGGACTCCTGTTGTCAGAGACACAGGTGAAACATGGAGGTAACTTCTCTTCAGTCAGTTTCTGCAGACAGTAAATAAACGAGACCAGGTCAAACCCTCGTCTGGGTTGTGTTCAGGTGTGTGGAGTGTCTCTCCTGTCCGGCGCTGACAGCATTGTCAGCCGGTGTTAACTCGCCAGGTTTGTTCCTGTGACAGGTGTGTGGTTCTCAGCAGGTAGAACAAAGGGCAGCCAACAGAAACAAGCAAGAATTCAAACCCCCGCTCACTTTCTCACCTGCACACAGCTCACCAATCAGAGTGTTTCTCTCCTCTGTTCTGAACCCAAGAAGAGTTGGATCAACCGATCAGATGAATAAGACATGTTGTTCAGGTATCTCAGGTGTGCAGGTTACCCAGAATGCCCTTCTCTCTGATCAGACCTTCAGCAGTTTTCTGGTCTCAGCTCGTGTTCCTGGTCACCACCTGACTTCCTGTCCTGTCTGTTGTCACAGGGCGTGAAGGGAAACACCTGGACACTAAGGAGCTGGAGGAGGCTCAGAGTGGCCACGCGAAGCTGGCAGAGTGTCTGAAGTTCAACGTTCCGTCACCGTTCAAGTACGACGGGAAGACAGGTCAGAGCACAGCTGGAGGTTCAAACATCACCTGACGCTGCAGGTCACATGACCTGAGCTGACCTTTGACCTGGTCTCAGTCTGTTTCTGTTTCATGTCTCTGCAGAGTTCTGCAAAGAGAAGAAAGACTGACAAAGAGACGCCTGAGACAGATGGAGGACGGACGAGTGAGGACGATGTTTTCATCATGAGACAAAACCTCGAGTTTTTCACAGGTTAAACATGAACTCATTAAACCTTTGATTTATCTGCTTCTATTTGATCCTCGAGCTGCTGGAAATAAATAAAGATATTAATGATAAATCACAATGTTTGTCTCATTTCAACCTGATATTCAACTTTTTACCATAACTGTGACTCGCTGTATGCGCAGGTCCAGAAGAAGGCCAGGTGTATCGCGGCGGATCCCACCCACCTGTTTGTACCGCTTCCTTCTGGAAGAAACATAAAAACATGCACCACCAGACTGAGAGACTTCTTCCCCAGAGCGGTGAAATCCATCTCTGTTTTTGGAAATATTCCAAGTTGGAAACTTTCTATGGAAATTAATGGGAACATATGGGAATTAACTGGAAATCTGGGGTCATTTATACAAACGCAGCATTTTCTACTTTGATTTATTGTGAGTAAAACTTAAATTGATTCTTTCATTGAACAAAAAACCAACAACAACAAACAAAAAAACTCCCACTCAAACTGTAAAATTAAGAATTTTCTTTTCTGTGTTTTTACATATAGCATGTGTAGTATTGATCACAGATCAGATGTATTGATCAGTGTAATCAGACTGATGTAGAGTTTAAACCTGGTCGTTCTCACATGATGCTGCTGCAGGTTTTTTCAGCTGTTACTCTTTAAGTTGAACTCATCTTTATTCCTTTTTATTTCCCTTTTATTTATTTTTGGCAGCTGTAGTCTGAAGGATGGACTGGGTCTAATGTGGTCTCAGGAGGATCAGACTCAGATTTTAATGATGATGAAACCTTTTTGAGCTTCAGGTTAAAATCTGATTTAATAAAAACCTTTGTTTCATTGATCAGTGACTCACCTCCTTTGTCTCAGTGTGTGTGTGTGTGTGTCGGTAGATGGCGCTCTCGTGCTCTGATTACCGGAATATAGGCTGCCGTGCGCGTCAGAGCGTGCACGAGCATGTTGAGGGAGAGCATCTGCCTCCAGTCGCGCGCTCACCGGGAGGATGCTGCCTCGGTTCAGACAACAGCGGCGGAGCTGAGCAGGACCCGGACCCGGACTTCACACGGTCACACCGACGCACCGGAGATCTGCCGGGACCTGCAGCGGGCCGAGAGGCGCCGGGAGCCGGGCTGAGATTCTCCTCAGAGCCGCGGAGCGAGGAGCGAGCGGCGGCGGGAGGATGAAGAGAAGCGGCCAGAGCAGACGGGTAGGATCCGGGTTCATGTTGTCACCACGGTCCGGTCCTAATCCGGTTCATCACTCATTCACTCATTCATTCATCAGAGCGCGAGAACAGGCCGTTAATATTCAGCTCCAACACTCAGACATCCCATAATACTCCACCGATCTATAACTGATTGAATCTGAGCATCTTCATCATCTTCATCATCCCCACACTGTTCTCTTCAATTATTCATCATCACTCCTCCTCTCCTCCTCTCCTCCTCCTCCTCCTCTCCTTCTCTTCCTCCTCTCCTTCTCCTCCTCTCCTCCTCCTCCTCTCCTTCTCCTCCTCCTCCTCCTCTCTCCTCCTCCTCCTGTCCATCCACCCTGAGTCCGGTCCTGCTCGAGGAGGATCTGTTGGGTCTCTCTCTGAGAGTCTGTCTGAAAAGGGTCTTGAGACGACTTGTTGAGAGGTCACAGGTTTCATCCTCAGAAACTCGACTCCTCGTTCACTGAGCAGCAGTTTGATCCTCTGTTGGTCTCTGTTGGTCTCTGTGGGTCCTCTGTGACCCTGCTGTTGTGTTTCAGGGGGTCCAGGACTCGGGTCAGCCAGTGGTCCAGCAGCCAGAGAAAGTGGGCTGGATCAGGAAGTTCTGTGGCCGAGGGATCTTCAGAGAACTGTGGAGGAACCGGTTCGTGGTCCTGAGAGGAGACCACCTGTACATCTCTGACAAAGAGGTGAGTCCTGGTCCAGGTCTGAGCTCAGACCTGTACTGGTTACAGTCACGTGTCCTCGATGATAAAACATTAGAGCTGAGAGACACCCGTCTGACGCCTGTTCACCAGGTCTGGGCTCTGGTTCTGGTCCTGGTCTCAGCAGCTGGAATTAAAGAAGAGAAGAAGTCAGAGGCTGAAATTTAAATTCTTCAGAAACCAGAACAGACGAGTGTGAGGACGCCAGGCGTAACCATAGCGACAGTTACAGTGGGTCACATGATCATGATAGATACTTCATTAATTCAGAGTTCCAGCAGCATCAACAGACTTAAGATAAAAGGTTAATAAACACAGTGAAGAAACTTCATCGACACACACACACACACACACACACAACAGCTCCAAACATGGTTTCCTGATTCACTGACTCTCAGATTTCAGACTGTGGCTGAGTCCCTGAACGCCTCTCGGAGGACAGGTGGATGCTGAGTGTTCACGCCGACTCTGCGCTCCGTCATTATATAACAGTGGACGCCGACTCAGACTCTGATCTCAGACCAGTTTTAACAGATTTAAGAGTTAAACAGAACCTTCTAATGACGCTTCAGAATATTTCTCCATCAAACTCTGGATTTAACTTTAAACAGATGAAACAGATGAATCGACTGATTAAACTTTCATTACTTTTTGTTTCAGTTCAAATATTTTGTTTCTGTTTTAATGTGAGGAATCTTTAGTTTCAGCAGAGAAACGTCGTTTTATTCTGATTTTAATTCTGTTTGTGTCTGAACTGAACTGAGCAGCAGAATAATGAGTCATGTTAACGCACCACTCTGTGTGTGTGTGTGTGTGTGTGTGTGTGTTTCCTGTTGTGATATTTTCCATCGTCAGTCGTCTTGTTTCTGTGTTTCAGCAGAAACGTTGACCCAGAACATTTTAATTCAGCCTGAGGGAGGTTTCACTGTGTGTGTGAGCGAGTGTCTTCTATCTCTGTGAGGACCGTGTGTGTGAGGGTCCAGACCTGGTTTTAAACTGTACGACACTGTACATCATCTTTCAGCGTCTCAGTGTCTAAACTCACTGGTTTCAGCTGTTTGGTCTCATTGCTTCACATAAAGTCACATGATGCTGCACAAACACGCAGCATCATCAAAATAAAACGATCTATTAATTATTGATCTGAACAGTTTAATGATCAGAGGCAGAGAAATGATTCAGGTCCTCGTGTTTGCTTCTGTCAGTTTACTGTCAGTGTGTCTGGTACCAGGCTGAGTATTGATCCTGTTGATGCTGATATTGACGAGTGTTCAACACCAGCTCCTACACACACACACACACACACACACACACACACACAGTGACCTCCTGTGAGTGTGTTAATGTGAACACACACTGATGTGGTTCAGATGGTTTTAAGGTCAAACACAGTGATGGATGTTTGATCTGTGTGTGTGTGTGCGTGTGTGTTAGACCTTTTTAAAGGGACAGTGCAGGTTTTTTAATCAGCTGATCTGTTCCTGTATCTGTGTGAATCTCAGGTGAGGTTGGTCTCAGGTGTGACTGAGTGATTTCTGTGTCAGTGAGTCTCAGCCTGCAGCTCAGTCTTTGTGTTCTCATCGCGTTAAACCTGTGACACTGAGTCCGTCCACAGTCTCACACCTGGACGACATCATCACAGGTAAATCTCCTCTACACCTGCAGAGAGACGCCGTGGGTCTTTCACCACGTCAGCTTCTCACTCTGTCTGACCACAGTCTGCTCTCTGATTGGCTGGTTGATCATTAAACTGTAGGTTACCATAACAACAGGAATGATGCTGCAGGGACCACGGCTAACTTTTTAACTTCCTCGAGGACTTATCAGTATCAAACCTCCTCCAAACTCCTGGACCCAGCTCATGAATCCCTTCTAGCTTCTTAAGGCTCCCCTGGAATTCCAGACAAGGACTCCTGGAACTTAGTGTCCCCAGATTATCCCCATGAACCACTGGTAACTCCCTGAAGAACTCCTACAACCTTTTAAAACCCTCCAGAACCTCCTCAAGGACCTCTGGACCTCGTCAAGGACCTACTGTTTAAATGTGTTGTTGTGAATATAAATGACTGATATAAACGATGTGTGTGTTTCCAGGTGAAGGATGAGCGTAAAGCGCAGGAAGTGTTCGACCTGGCTGATTACGAGCGTTCGGAGGAGCTGAGGAAAGCAAAGAGTCGCAGCAAGAAGAACCACAGTCGCTTCACGGTGCTGCGCTGCAGAACGCCGGGAAACAGCGTGAGTCAACGAGAAACACTTCAGTCTTTCTGTCCAACATCACAGACTCTGTTTTCATGTCTGTGACAACAACTCTTAGTGTCCCAAGTTCACCTGTACAGGTGCAACAGAGAAAGATGATACTGTTAATCTACAATAACTCGATAAATAAAGTTATTATTATTATTGTGCTGCATCTTGTTTATTTAGAGGAGATTAAAGTGAGACTTTTTGATGCTGTTAACCTTATTTCTGCTCAGATGGACGTGGAGATGATTTATTAGTTTCAGGCAAAGAGGATGGAAGCAGATTGAATCTCAAACAATAATATTTAAGATATTAATTTAGAAAAAAGGACAAAGACAGATGATCTGTTTCTCTCCTGAACTGAACTGAAGCAGTCTGAGGTTTGAGACAGTTTGAGTTTTATTTTAATTCTCCATCAGTGATGAGACCAAACTGAACTCGTCCTCTCAGTGTTTCTGTCTTTACTCATCATTCTCTCGTGTCGTCCTCTGTGCTCAGCGATTACCCCCCTCCTCCTCCGTGACTCATACTGCCACGTCATTGGTGGATTTCCTCCTACATCTGTCTCAGGATTGGTGGATCAGATCTAACATCTCCCGCCCACCACGCCTCTGCTTCACTGATTGGCTGAGCTGTTGTTTTTTCTCCTCTGAAAAGGTTTAATCCACAGAATCCCATTAGTCTGTCAGAGGACAAGTTACAGCAGAATAATCCCTGAGAGTCCAAACACGCTCACGTCAGTTTATTACAGCTGCTGTACACACTGAAGACTAATGATTCATCTGACTCTGTAAAGATCTGAAGAAGTTGTAATTTAATGTGAGTGACTGCAGACTCCTGCAGTGATGATGTGTTTCTGTTCAACCTGAAGTCAGCTTCAGTCTGGTTCCTCCACAGGAAATAAACTGAGACCTGGAGTTTCTGATCCTTCAGGTTTAGTTGATCAGATCATCTTCACAGATGAACACCACTGTTCTGATGTTTGAAGCCTAAATCCAACCTCCAGAAGTAAGAAGCTAATGTTAGGCTATAAACCAACTACACCACGGTCACATGACGTCAACGTCTCCACCACTAAGCTTCCAACTGGTCATTTCATTTAGCTCTGAGCTCTTCTACAAAAGCCTTTCTTCTTAGAAAGTTAGTGAGAGTTTGAAAGAGCGTGAGTAGAAACACAACGAGGCTGTAAAGGTGGACTGGTGAGTAGATGGGTTTTCATGTTAACGTCCCCGACAACCTCTGTAGTCTCATTTAGACACTCGTTAGCAACCGCCTTTTTTAAGACACGTAAAAGCTTCAAACATCAGGAGTGGGGGATTTACTGACCCATTTTATGTTGGAGAATAAAACCTGAAAATGTCTTGAGCTTGTGTTAAAACCACAGACCTTATTTCAGACATTTAACCAGAAACACTCTGACTCTGGGACGAGGGAACAGGAAGTGCTAACATGCTAACATGCTAACTGACTTCCTGGTTTTAGGATCAGTCCTGCAGCTCTGTGTAACAGCTCCATTTAATAACATTAGCAATATTATTATAGTGTATTAATATTATTAAGTTCAAAGGTTTGGATTGTGACAGATGACAGTCACTGTCTCATAGAGACATATGTTGTATGTTCAATCGTAAACCAAACTCAGTAACGTCTTTTGTTGTTTTTTCAGGTTCCTAACCTTGTGTTTCTCGCCGTGAGTCCTGAGGAGAAGGAATCGTGGGTCAACGCCCTCAATGTGGCGATCATCAAAGCCAAGAACAGAGTTTTAGATGAGGTACAGATGGACTCTCAGTCCACATCTACACCTACATAAACCTTAATCACATTATTACTAATTGGTGAACATAGTAAAGAGTCAGTGCACCTTCTATCTACACTTATTTATGAGACCTTCTTACCTTCAGGTGAAAAGTGTGTTGTTGGCTCTGAAGTCAGTTTCTATGTTTGTGTCCAGGTGACCATTGAGGAGGACAGTGCGCTGGTTCATCCCACCAGAGACCGAGCAAAGATCCCTCATGGCCGCCGGCTGCCGACCCGGGGACACCTCATGGCCGTGGTACAGAGATCTCTTATCATCTTTCTTCCATTTTAACCAGTTCTGTCTTTTTAATTCATGACATTAATCATCATCATCTCCAATCACTCACCGCAGGCGTCCACCTCCTCCCATGGCATGCTGACCCTTGACCTGGTCACTGAGGAGGATGGGTTCTTCCCAGACTACAATGACGACTCTCGGGAGTCTTGGGAGAACAGCTTCCGGGTTGACCTGCAGAGGGGGGGCTCTTGTGGACAGGTGGCAGTTGTGGGATCTCGTAGAGTTGGGGGTCGTCAACGGGCTGGCACCGATGTCTCGAAGCTAAGGGCGACGTCCAAAGAGCCCAAGGTGAAGACTGGCAGTCTGCCCAGGGGGAGTGAGCGGACCTGGGGCAAACAGTCCCACCTGGAGGCCTCCAGGGTCCTCAAGACCCAGCAGGTAGAGGTGGGTAAACCACTGTTAACATGCATCATGAATAATCAGTTAGTTCATGTTGTTCTGAATCTGAGAACCAGAACCAATCTGACTGTTCAGACAGAGTCCAGACACCAACCGAGTCTTTGATTCCAGGTCTTTCAGGCTCAGTCTCGAACCCCGCAGCCCGGGAAGAGGTTCAGCATGCAGGGTCGGAGTCGCTGTGCCTCCATGGATGAAGTCCTCTCCTCCAGGTACGAACACCTGAGAGAAAACACAACTCCTCACATTAACATATGCATGACTCAGAAACCAACCTGTTATTTACTATACTATATGTTTTCCTCACCCTTTTTCCTCTCTTCCTTCTCCCTCCTCCATTAGACCGGCGATGATACGTTCGGAGTTGCGGTCGGCTCTTCGTCGTTGTCCAACTGAAGAGGAGGCGGGCGGGTGTTCTCCAGTGCAGCCGGTCGGTCAGCTGCAGAGCCTCATTGCCCAGAGGATGCAGAGAGCCCAGGAGCTGCTGGAGGAGATGAGGCTGCAGGTTCAAGTCTTATCCATGCATTTATTGATTATTGACGTGGGATCAGTTTCTGATGGTTTGTTGTGATTGGCAGGAGTTGCAGAAAGCCAAAGCAGAAAGAGAACGAGGAAGCAGTTCACCTTACCTTAAAGGCATCGACTCCCCTCGACTCCATCACCTCAGGGGCTCTGACTCTCCTCACTCCAGGTTCGTTCAATAACTTTCGCTAATATTTAATAACATGTCAACATCCCAAAGCTTCCTCACCAGATCAAATCTGTGGAGTCTGATTGTCTGATGGTCTAACCAGATGATTCCTAAACAGTTTTTAGGATTAATATATTGTGTAAAGTTGGTACTGGCATCAAGAGGAAGGGGGGAAGCTCATGGAGTCACTGAAATCATCAGGTTTAATTATCTGGGTACCTCAAATATCTACAATTAAATTCATGGAAATTTAAATTGAGCTGAAGGTGCTACTAAAGGGAACGGACAACTTGACTGTAAACCCATTCTTTCCTTGTAGAGCACAGATCAGTTACAGTTCTTATTGATTCTGAATACATTGCAGATCAACGGAGCGAGGAACCTCCTCATCAGGTCCTCATGGTAAAGACTGTTTACGTGCCCCATGCTTTTGTTGTTCCTACCTCGCAAGACATCTGATCTGACTTTGGGAGTTCATCCTACCGGGAAAGAAACGTACCTAAACTGTTGGACTAAAATACCAAACCCTCAACCCTTTCTGTTGTCACTAAGGATCAGTGTTTAACTGATGGTTGTTGTCTTCCTCAGCAGGTCATCTGGTTCTCCGAGGAGCAGGAGCAGCGACTCTCCTCGCCTTCGGGGGAAAGACTCTCCTCGTCTGAGAGGAAGAGAGTCTCCTCGATCCAAAGCCAGGAAGAATCGCTCTAAAGGGGCTGACTCGCCTCGCTCCCGAGGATCCCATTCTCCCGCCACAAAAGCAAACGACTCCCGACTGAAGGATTCGCCTCATCTGACATCCACCGACTCTCCTCAATCAAAGAGCTCTGACACCATCTGTTCACCAAAACTCGAGGGGTTGCCTGGCCCCTCTGGTCTCAACAAGGACGACTCTCCTGTGCAGAGGTCGCCTGAATCACCTCCGTCCGTCAGAGAATCCGACTCCTCTCAGGTTAAAGGATCTGATTCACCACGAGGCAGCGAAACCGACTCCCCTCGTCTGGGGAGCAGCAAGGAGTCGCCCTGTCCGAGCCAGAAGAACTCCCCGAGTTTCTCCAGATCCTTCGAGTCCTCTCAGCCAAAAACCCCCGACAAACACCGCCTGTCTCCGCCCCTGCCGCCCTCACCTCCCTCCCTGCTGTCAGAGGAGGATGCAGAGGTGGAGAGGAGGCGCGCCGAGGCAGAGCGCCTCCTGGAGGAGGCTGTGTCATCATGGAAGGAGGCGCAGGAGGTGCTACAGGAGGTGAAGGAGCTGCAGAGCCAGACACTGAGGCGACAACGCAGGAGGACCTACGAAAAGATGACATCGACAGCGGCGGCCGCCAGGTTGCCCACGCCAACCGCAGCAGCAGATGAGGACGACACGCCGGCCTCGCCGACGTCACCCGAAGACGACGACGAGTCCGAGACACCTTGACCTGGAGTTTTTCTACAAATATTCATTGAATTACTGAATTTTCTCGATGAGCGTTTCTTCAGCATGTTTACGCACAAAAACGACAGGTTTTGCAAAATGTTTTTGTCTCTCCAATGTTTTTCATCTTTTAATGCGGGGACAATGAGTTCACTTAAACAAATGTGGATTATTTAGAAACCAGCAATCTACAGTTCTTCCCAGGAGGTTTAATGACATTAATCCTCCTCAGTGCACTAGACTGTCATCACTTCCACTGTCTCTTTGTGTGACAGATGTGTCACATGTAATTTGAGTTAATACAGTTTTAAAGGAGAGCCCCCCCCTTCTCTAATGGTGCTGCATGTTTTTGTCTTTTTATGCTGAAAGTGAAGTGAAAAGCCTCTCTGTTGATTTCAAAGACATGTTTTTTCTCCTGTACGTTTTTGGGCAGAGATATTTGGGGTTTTGACATGAATTTAAAAAAAAGAAACAGTTTGTTCAAAAAGACAATTTTTTCAAGAGAAGATGTCAGAATTTTTACAATGGGAATCTTTTTCATTGATGGCACTGAAGAGCACTATGTTTCCTACGGTTTGAGGTTGTTGTAAATTTCTTCTTTTTAGAGTGATGATACACTGATGCTGATTATTAAGAATTTAAATATCTGTTACCTGATTTATTTGCTAACGTAAGCTGAATAATGTCTTTTTGTGTGACATTTCTGTTCATAAAATATGTAATTTAGTTGTAGCTTCATATTTCCCTCTTAAAATGTACTTCCAGCTCACTGTTATTATATGTTTTTAACCTCAATTTTCACATTAACAGTGAGATTTTTTTTTTCAAGCTACAACAAAAATCAGGGAGTGAAATATTCTACACGATGAAGAGAGAATAAGCAATAATGTTAATGACTTTAGTTGTAAATCAGTTTTGGGCTGATTAAACTGTTAGGAGGAAATAATTAGCTGTTGGGCCTCTTTAAACTCTGGTCCCTCTCTCTGTGCAATATGGAGTTTGAAAGATTATTGGCTTTAGATTTACTGTGAGGTAAAATAAATTAATATGCAACATGAAACATAAACTGAAACTTAGACACCGTTGTGTTGCTGTATTTTACCAACAGTTTGAATTTAGTCAGTGCAGTTAGATTCAGACTGAAACTCTGTGTAAAGCTAACATCGATTTTAAGAGTTTAAAAAAATCCAGTAACATAAATAAACATTTTGATTCAGAGCCTGTAAATACTGAAACTATGGAGCCTGAGAGGGGACATGGAGGAAAAAAAGTCTGACGGCTGGAAAAAACGTACATTTGTGAGAACTTTTTCCTCCATGTCCGCTCTCAAGTGCCGTATAAAAGTGATGTTAGTTAAAATATAAACTCGACATAAACACATTTACATCTCATAGATACGAACAGATGATGAAATTAATGCGTCATAGACCAGTGACTGTGTGAAGATGGATGGAGTGTGATGTCATGACTGACAGCTGCAGCTGACTCCTGACTGGTTGGGTGTGTGTGTGGGCGGGACTTTCATACCTCCACTCCACCCTCCAATCATTACTGTACAGACTCTACATCACCAACACAAGATGGCAGCGCTTGTATCCAGCATCTGTTAGCTTCATGTTTGTTCAGCGGGAGGAAGTGGAGACGAGTCGGCCATCTTTGTTTGCAGTCACTGGTTGAGACAGATGATGAAATACTTGTAAATGTCAAAATAAGTGTCGCAAACAGATGAAATATTACAAAATATACAAACCACTTCAATACAGTTAGAAATATTTATCGAACATAATCAGTGCTGAAAACATATTATGTACTAATCTGTATATCAGCATAAAATAAATCAGTTTATCTAAAAAAAATTAAAGTAGCTGTTTAAGTAAACACTTGAACAAACTCACAAATAACAGAAATAATTGTTAGCCGCAGTTCTGGATAAAAAAAAATCTTTTTCTTTATTAAAAAACACACTTTTATTTAACATGAACAGAAGGAAAAGTTTTAATACTGATCAGATATCAGCTGATAAATTGGTCTCTCTCTGTTTCAAATCATTATTGTTGCTACTGTAACGTTAAATTTTCACAGTAATTATTTA